>NW_027531902.1:2468266-2479270 GCF_008692635.1 Crocuta crocuta
TTCCTTCTTACCTAAGGATCAGCCTTGGGCAGTTGACCCTCTTCTCCTGGTACAGCTCCCTCAGGTTGATGATCTCCAGAACTTTTACCAGGTTCACAAATGCCCGAGGAACCTGAGGAAGGAAAGGCAAGGTCAGTCCGTAAGAGGACCAGAGCTGGTGGATCCAGTCTCTCATCTGGGTCTGGGGCCAGCCCCTCCTGCTGGATGCCAGATCTGTGGTCTTTCGGGTGGCCCCGCCCACTTCCTTATCTCTCCTGCCCCTCCTCCCCCCATTGACACTTGTGTGTTCAAGACAACAGCATGGTCGGCACTGGCCCCCAGGGAAGGCAGGCAGGAAGCCAGTGCTGCCTCTGCGCCAAGACTGAGGCCCGAGAAGGACGGGTGGAGCTCCACAGAGGCCGCGCAGACCAGCTTCCACACCTCAGCATGGAGGATGTCCAGAGCCTTCCTGATGTTGTTCGTGAAGTTGTGGGGAGAAAAGTGTGCCTGCAAGAAGACAAAATGTTTAACACCATTCACTACCCAATGTCTCTGCAGACCAGGGCCATTTCCTCTCTTGGGTCCCCTTCTTGCATTTCAGCCACAACAGGCAACAGTGAAACATAAGGTTCACCTTTGGGGCCCCCAGCCTCCATTCCAACCCCACTGTCCTTGGGCTGGTCGTGGCTGTGATGCCCAGGGAAACGTTCTTTTTTCCTGCATGGAGTTATGGAGAGCTCTGGATCCACTTTGCATTAGTGAGAGGCAGGGCCTTAGCTAAGGCACATCACACCTCTGAGCCCCTCTAGCATGGGGTGTTGGGGCCCAGGACCTCTAAGATTCCTGCAGTTTGAATAGTCTCTGGTCCTATGGCCTGAGCTCTTAGAGCCTCCAGTGCCTGGGGACCTATGGCCCAATCAAATCACTTAAGGAGGTAATGGGAGGGCAAGGGGGTCCTGGGAATCCTCTCCCCTAAGCATAAAAACATTTTAATCATTTTTTCTTCTGATCTCCATACTTGTGGTTTAAAAAAAAATTTTTTTTTTCAAGTGGAACCCTTTCTCTGGCTGAAATCTAACCAAGAGCCCAAACTAATTAAACTGTAACGTTCAAGAAGGCGGGGGCAGGGCCATGGTCCAACTTCCCTACCCGCTTCGCCAACAGCCCCAGGCCCACCGTGGGCCCTTCACATCACAGCCTGAAAACCTCAGACCCTGGTGACTTTGATGCCAGGAAAGCAGGCTGCGAGGGGTCATGGGGGCAGGGTTGCCCCTCAGAGAAGAAGCTCCCAGGCTTAGCAAGACTCCCCACTTCTTCCACTTTCCACTGCTGCTCCTCTTTCTGCCTGACAACTGCCCTCATTTTTCAGCCCCAGCTGGAAGGTCTCCTGCTCTGTGTAAACCTCTGACTCCCTCACACAAAATGCAAATTCCCAGAGCAATTCTTACTTTGGAATTCTTTTCCGTAACACTACGACCACGTCATGATATTTTCCTTATCATCTTATGGTGAGTTGGCAGTGCCTCCCTCCCTGACTGTGTGTTCCTTAAGGACAGAGCCTCAAGGCTTAGCTTCTAGTACAGTGCCTGGCATACGATACATGCCCGGCAAATGATTCTAGAAGTTAAAAGTGTTCTGTTTGTCAGAAAACACTATAAACAAAATAAAATGGAAAGCAACAAACAGGCAACATATTTGATAAAGGGGATAGTATACTTAATATAAGGGACTTTTAGGAATCAATAAGAGAACAATAGATACCTTAACAGAAAATAGTCAATAGGCTTAACATAGAATTATCAGAAGAAATTCAAATGAGCATTACATAGAGGTTTATTCCTCCTTACTGATCAAATAAATGCAAATTTTGAAAACAAGACAATTTTTTCATTTATTAGATGAGCAGCTATTAAAACAAAGAACATACATTAACAGATGGAGAACGAGGAAATAGACATAACTGATACCAACATTCTGGAAGCAATTTGGCAATATGCATCCAAAACATTAAAAATGTGCAGAATCCCCCCAAAATAAGATGCATGGATGGATAGATAAATCCATTAAGCTAATAAAATAACATTTTGCTATATTAGCTTAACAGATTTAACGACTATAAAATCTAGGTGGTGGATATATAAGCCTTTACTACACAATTCTTTCCATTTCTCAGTATGTTTGGAAGTTTTCATGATAAAACATTAGGGAAAACATACATGTCTTCTTGCTTAAAAGTTTTATTAAGAATATATGTCAGGAAATAATTATGGATGTACATAAAGATGGATGTTTATTCTGGTATTATTTATAACAGGCATAATTAGAAGCAATATAAGCTAAGTATTCAATGATTGGGGACAGTTAAATAAAGTATGGTCAGTATAGGTTATGGGTGACTTACACACTCATTAAGAATTATTTTATGGAAGACTAAATACCTACATAGGACACATCTTCCCAATGTATCACTATTGAGAAAAAGCAGATCACCAAACAATATTTCCAGAATGATACTATTTTTAGCAAATAATAAAGCAATGGTTCCACATTCACAGAACATGCTAGAGGGACATGCTAGCCATGGCACTTCTGGATGTTAATTACAGAGAATATTATTTTCTCTGTACTTTGATGCACTTCCTGTGTGAATTGCTTGTAAAATAAAATGTTTAAGAAAATCTATTGTTTTTAAAGTCTGCTGGATTCCATGTAGAAGAGGTGCAGGCATGTCTAGCACAGGCAGAAAAGGTAGAAATTACAAGAAAGCCGAGTTGGGCTTAACACAAAGAGCCACTACCAGAAACATTGGTGCCTGCTTATAATACCAAGCAGAGCAAATTAAAGAGCTGTCCATTGCTGGGAATGTTCGACAGCTAGATTCCATGGAAGGCATTCCTGCCACAGGTAGGAGAGCTGTCAGTGGGGCTGGGGACAGCTCAGAGATTCTGGGCTTCCAGAAAGAAGCACCACACCCACAAGGCAGCAGCCTGCCTCTTGGGTTTCCCATCAACTCGGAAAGACTTGGCTCTGAACCTTGACTAAATGCTTGCATTGGGAAGTCAACTTTTCCATTCAAATGATGGCATAAAAATGGAGATGGTAAGGTAGTTCAGTGCTGGAGAATGGAGCTGACTTATAATGACTAGATGGAGATATGCCTGATTTTTCCAGATCCTTGGAATGTTATCTTGGTTTCTAGAATGATATCATAAGACTCCCTTGTTATGAAACCTAATCAAGATCAATTTCATAACCAGGTCTGTTGAATCTTTCCCTGGAGGTGAATGTCTTCTTGGTTTCAGGGTTAATCCCAGGCCACAAGTCCCAAGTCCCAAACCCTGCTGTGCTGATCCAGCCACCGGGGAGGCGGGGCGACACTCCCTTTCCTGGGGAGTTTGAGTTAAGGGCCTGGAGACTCACCGGGTCATCGCAGAAATCACAGAGATCATTGCCTCCGATGAACAGGGTTATTAACTTCCAATCTTCCTGAAAATTTATCTTCTGAAATGAATAGGAAACCACCAAGTAAGTGCCTTGCTCCAGAGTCAAGTCAAGGAAAATACAAAGCGCTGAGCACTGGCAGGGATAGAGGGTTTAATGGACATGAATAGTTCCTGTTCTTTGGCTTCGGGGTACTGAGGTCATAAGTCACAGGTCATAGGTACTAAATCATTTGTTGCTGTTTTTTTTAAAAAATTTTTTACAGTTATTTATTTTTGAGAGACAGAGGGAGACAGAGCATGAGTGGAGGAGAGGCAGAGAGAGAAGGAGACACGGAATCTGAAGCAGGGTCCAGGCTCTGAGCAAATGTTCAGCACAGTGCTTGATGTGGGGCTTGAACCCATGAACTGTGAGATCATGACCTGAGCCGAAGTCGGACGCTTAACCGACTGAGCCACCCAGATGCCCCTGTTGCTGTGTTTAAATGTGGGTTCTCTAGACTCCCATGTGGCCCCATCCTCTACCCCAGAGCTGAGCCTCTCTGTCTCCATGGATTTCTTCTGTCCACTCTCTCTTCTGGGGATTCCTACCTCAGGCGGTCCCACGTGGTGTTTCCCTCAGAATTACCGTGTCATTTTTCATCAGGTCCACCAGCCTCCTGGCTTGAACAGGTAAATCCCTGTGGGCACATAGGAAGGAGTCACCTGAGAAGCAAGGACTATGAAGCGGGGCTGAGAGAGGACTTCGTAGGGACAGCAGGAACCAAATACGTAGCAGATAATTGGGCTGAAGGCTCTGTTCCTGCCCAGAGCACCTCTCCCATTCAGTCTCCACCGGAGGTGTGGGGGAGGTGGGGGGGGGTCCTGACTGCGCTTTGGGAAGGGCAGAACACTCACACACGAGGGGGTGACTCTGGAATGTTTCCTGATTGGCCTACTGGATGAAACACTTTTCTTTCTCTTCCAAGCCAGGTTCATTTGGGGCAGACAGAGGCTGCATGTGCATTTCATGTTACTCACGGCTTGGTATGAACCTGATTTCTGGGTGCCATGAGCTCCGCCTCAGGAGTACCCTCACCCTCAAAGTGACATGGTTGAATCAGACACACTTGGGTTTGACATTTAGTTGCCTCCTGCTAACTGTGGGTGTGTAACTTGAGTTTGCTGTCCCCAGAGACTATAAACATGGAGATAAACCTCCCTCCCCTAGAGGGCCGTGGAGAGCAAGGAGTGAGATGAGCAAAGGAGCCTTGTGAAGTAAGAGCCATCTTTGGTGCCACACAGCATGGGGCTGAATCCTGCTTCCGCCACTGACCAGCTGTGAGGCCTTGACAAACTACTCAACTTTACAGACCCTCAGTTTTTTCCTATGTTCGATGGAGATGGTAAGCAACTTTCTTCACTGAGTTTTTGGTTGGATGAAATCAAGAACTTAGAGCAGTGTGTGGTAAGCATCCACATGAGAAATGATCCACTGAATCACCACCACCACCACCACCACCACCAGTCTCTGGCACAGTCCCAGCAGGAAAATGTTGGGTGTCACCTCTCCCTCTCTTTAAAAAAATTTTTTTTCCAATGTATTTATTTTGAGAGAGAGTGAGCAAGCATAAGTCAGGGGGCAGAGAGAGAGGAAAGAGAGAATCCCAAGCAGGCTCTGCACTTGTCACTGCAGAGCCCAACATGGGGCTTGATCTCATGAGCCACAAAATCATGACCTGAGCTGAAACCAAGAGTCGGATGCTCAACCAACTGAGCCACCCAGGCGCCCCAATCTCTTCCTCTCTTAACTATTAGCCCAGTCAGCCTGGTCTTAATCACAGCGACCTAGGTATCAGATAGCCCGGGTGGGAATTTTGGATAAGCCACTTAACCTCTTTGAGCCTTGGTTTCCTCATCTGTAAGTCTGAAGTCATCAGGGCACTTGCTCTGTGGGCCAGAGTTTGATTACTTGACCTCTCTCAGCCTCAATATCCTCATTAAGAAAACATGAGTATCTGACCTCTGTTCTGTCCAACTCACAATAACCACACAGAACACAGGGATAGTAAACAGGAAGGTACCTTGTACATTGGACACTGCTGTTAGGTATGAGGGGCTTTTACTGGACTCAGGATAAAGCCTTCAGGGCACAAGGACAACAGACCATGTGGTTGAGTCGATGCATTTGTTCAGGGCACTTTGCCTCTTTGTGCTACAGTTTCGTCATCTGTGATCTGGGTGTAATCATCCCTAACTCCTTCCTACAGCTCAGGATGTGCTTGGACAAATGGATTCCTTGCACAAAAGAGCCCCACGCCTTGAGGAGAGCAGGGGAGGAATCCATATGAATCATGCTCTGTTTTGCTTACTTTTATATTCTCCACGAAGGTTTCATTCTTGGATGCCACCCTGACCGAATCATGCTTGAAAATGTCTCTCTTGATACTACTAGCTGACATGTGCTTTGGGAAAAAGCAAAAGTATGATAATATTAAAGCCATAATTTTTAGGCAGCATTATTGGTAGCCTTTCTTTTTTTTTTTTTTTTAATTTTTAAAAAAATTTTTTTATTTCTAGGAGAAAGAGAGAGAGAGAGACAGCGTGAGCAGGGGAGGGTCAGAGAGAGAGGGAGTCACAGACTGAAACAGGCTCCAGGCTCTGAGCTGGCTGTCAGCACAGAGCCCGACGTGGGGCTTGAACCCACAAACCGCGAGATCATGACCTAAGCGAAAGTCGGACGCTTAACCGACTAAGCCACCCAGGCGCCCCTATCGATAGCCTTTCACCCTTCTCACCAAAAGGAGAAATGAAGCCACAGAATTCATTATAAAGTTGATCAGGTTTTGGAAAATCTCTCATTTGGATTATTCCTGTTGTGAGTAAATAAGAATTACCCAGGTGGCTAGTAGATTTGGGATGGTATTGAATCTACTGGCCAAATGATGTCAGGGAATCTGGGAACCAAACAGAATCCTTAAGAGCTATATAAGTAAAGAGGTTTGGGATTATTCTGGAAGAAAAATAGGATTAAGAAACAGAGAGGATGGGGCACCTGGGTGGCTAGTTAAGTGTCTGATTCCTGATTTTGGCTCAGGTCGTAATCTTGCAGTTTGTGAGTTGGAGCTCCATATCAACGCAGAGCCTGTTTGGAATTCTCTCTCTCTCTTTCTCTCTCTCTGCCCCTCCCCCAACTTATGCGCTCTCTCAGATAAATAAACTTAAAAAAAAAAAAAGAAACAGAGAGGGTCTTTCCATATTTTCCCTAGATTCAGTGTGGTGGTATTTACTTCTCTCTGACTAGGTAGCAAATCCGAAGATCCCAGGCTTCAGGATCATGGAGAGAAATGGAGGCGTAGGACCCAGGGAAGCCTACCCTGTTCTCAGGAACCTGCCATGCAGTGTTCATGGACCCCTCACTACCAGCTCACCCAGGTGGGTCCCGCGGTCCTGCTGCATTGCTGCTGGGACCATAATCGTGACCCAGCCAGTGTGTACAATTTACAGCTCACCAGAACATTCATATTCAACACAGCACAGCACCCCATAGCCATCCCATAGGAGAGCTTCAGAGCCAGCCCCGTCTCGGAGGCAAAGGCTTGGGGAGGCAGGATGTGTGAGCTAGGACTCAGACTCAGGGCTTCCTCCCAGGACCCGTGCTCCTTCAATGACCCAGGAAGGGTGCAAAGTCGAGAGCCCGAAAAGGCTGTTGGAGAGCATGTCTGAGAAAAGCAGGGAGAAGAAGACACGAAAGATGCATCACTAAAGGAGTAATAAAAGCTGGAACTCAGACGGAGCCCTCTCACCAATGTCTTCTATGGACATGAGATTTCTAGACAAGGCAAAGTAATTTGCTCAAAGCCTATACCTGGCATCAGAGTAAACTGTGACTAGTTCCTGGGGTGGCGTTGGGGGTGGGCCAGGAGGTCTCTGTGCCCCACAGGGAAGGACACCTCAGGAGAGCCCTGCCAGTCTGGTCTTTGATCCCCAGACCTCTCCCTCAGGCCAACCCCACCCCTACCCCCCGCCCTTTAGCCATATACCCCTGTCCAGGCCAGGCTCCTGACTAGGTCCCCAGAGGACCTCTGTGGTCACCCCCAAGGCTCCCCTGCTTACTCAGCTCGGGCTCCTGCCACAGCCTGATTTAGGAAGGCTCCAGCACTGTTTTCTTTCCCGGTACCAGTAGAGAAGCCCTTCAGGTTAGGGTTGAATTCACGGAGGATGTCTGGAAATACAAAAGAGACACACTTAGCAACTACCCCAGAAACAAGGAACCCTCACCTTTCAAGCTCTTAACCTTACCATTGACTCAGCTTGGAAAGAAAATGTCCAACAGGCCGATGCTTAACCACATGGGCAACACACACACACACACTGGCATCTCATGAATTATTGTTGTGAATAAGCATGAGTGTGGGTATGGTGCTCTTCTCATGCATTTTTCTTTTTGTTTTCCAGATATATATATTGTTTGAGATAGAATTCAAACATATATATTTTTCCAGATATATATATTTTTTGAGATAGAATTCTCAGAGCATGAAATTCATAACTTAAAGTGCAACTAAGTGCAACTTAGTCTTTTCACAGAGTTATGCAACTGTCACCATAATGGACTTTAGAACCACTTTCATCACCCCCAAAAGAAACCCTGTACCCAGTAGCAGTCACTCTCCATTCCCTCCGGCCCTGTGGCAACCACTGATCTGCTTCCTCTCTGTATAGGTTTGCTTATTCTAGACTCTCATATAAATGGAATCATACAACATGCCTTCCGTGGCTGGCTTCCTTAGTGAGAGCATGTTTTCAACATTCATCCATGTTGTAGCACGCATCAGTACTTGATTCCTTTCACTGCCAAATAACATCCCACTGTATGGATAGACCACATTTATCCAGGTGTCAGTTGAAGGATTGGGATTGTTCCCACTCTTTTGGCTATTATGAATAATGTTGCTACGAATGCTTTTACTTTTGTACTAGTTTCTGTGTGAATTTCTCTCGGATATATATCTAGGAATAGAAGTGTTGGCTCATATGGTAACTCTGTTTAACCTTTTGAGGAGCTTACAGAACTTTTTTCAAAGCAGATGTCCATCAACGGACAAATAGATCAAGAAGATGTGGTTTATCTATACGATGGAATACTCCATGGCAANATCCGGAGTGTATGAGGGTTTTAAATGTCTGCACATCCTCACCAACATTTATCTTTTTTAAATAACCATTCCAGTGGATGTGAAATGGTACCTCATTATGATTTAGTTTGCTTTAATGGTTACTAATGTCAAACATCTTTTTATGTACTTATTGGTCATTTGCGTATCTTCCTTGGCAAATGTCTATTCAGACTGTTTGCCCATTTTTAATGTAGCCAAATCAAATTGTCTTATTATTGAGTTTTAAGAGTACTTTATATTTTCTAGATACAAATTTCTTATCAGATATGATTTGCAAATATCTTCTTTCACTCTTTGGGGTTTTTTTGTTGTTGTTGTTGTTGTTTGTTTGTTTTTTTACTTTCTTGAGGGTACCTTTTGAAGCTCAAAGTTGTTTACTTTTGTCCAATCTATTTTTTCTTTTATCACTTGTGCTTTTGGGTGTTATGCCTAAGAAGGCTTTGTTTGGCCCAATGTCATGAAGATTTGCTCCTAAACTCTCTTCTAAAGGTGAATTTTAGCTCTTACACTTAAGCCTATTATCCATTTTGAGTTAATTTTTCTATATGGTATGAGGTAGGAGTCCAACTACATCTTTTTGCATATGGCTATATAATTGTCCCAATACCATTTATTGAAAAGACTATTCTTACCCATTTGTGTTGGCATTCATGTTGAAAATGAATTAACCATAAGTATGAAGGTTTATTTACAGGCTCTCAATTCTATTCCATTGATCTATATGTCCATCCTTATACATTGTCTTGCAGCTTTTGAAATCAGGGAGTGTGAGTCTGCTGAATTTGTTCTTTTTCAAAATTATCTTGACTATTCTGGGTCTCTTAAATTTCCATATGAATTTTAGAGTCAGCTGATCAGTTTCTGCAAAGAAGCCAGCTGGAATTTTGATAGAGATTATACTGAATCTGTATAATCTGTAAATATCTGTAATTTGGAGGATGTTGCCATCTTAACAGTATTAAATCTTCTGATCCATGAGCATGGAACATCTTTCCATTTACTTAGGTCTGATTACATTTCTTTCAGCAATGTTTTGTAATCTTAAAAGTAGGATGAACTTCATTTGTTGAAAAAGAATGCAGTAGGACCTACATAACACAGATGCACTGAACTCATTCCTTGGGGCTTTGGGGACATTGTACCCAATGGATATAAATTACTCCCGGGATGCCTGGGGGCTCAGTTGGTTGAGTATCTGACTTTTGGTTTAGGCTCGGGTCATGATCTCATGGTTGGTGGGTTTGACCCCTGCATCAGGCTCTGCACTGACAGTGTAGAGCCTGCTTTGGATTCTCTCTCTCCCCTCTGCCTCTCTCTCTCAAAAGAAACATTAAAAAAAATTACTCTGATTTCTACTCAATAGAAGGAAAAGCTGTGAAATCACCAGAGCAATGTGCAGATAGAATGGATTGTCCTAAGTTCCCCATTACTGGAGGAATCCAGCTAGCTACTTATCAGGAATATTACAGAAAGGCACTACACATTGTTTCGAGCAAGAACTTGCTGGTGCATGCAGTTACCTCTGCCAGGAATGTTCCATCACCTTTCCTTACCTGATGAATTCTATTCCTTAAAAGCCTTTTTCAGAAGGCGCAGTTAACCACATTTTTATTTCCCCCTAAACACTGTACATAGCTCTAATTGTGGGTACATGGGTCTGTCTTTAGGGAGACGTGGCCCCAAAGAGATTGTGATGATGTCATGACGGCAGGAGCCTTGCTTCATTCTCCTATTTCCCAAGCATCCAGACCTGGAGTATTTGGTGGATTAAATTGAAGAAGGAGTCCAACCAAGGTTCTGTTCTGACCTGATGTTCTCACGAGTCTTCTAACACATTTTCATGTAGCTATTGCCCTGTGGATTACACAGCCCCTACAGTCACACTGTCTTCATAACTCTTGTGAGGAAGAGTCTGAACAGGCAATGGTCTATTGTCGGGGCCAAAGGTGTCAGAGGAGTCTACCTGAGGGGTGACACTGTCTCAGTCCTTTGTAAATCACTGCAGGGAAAGGTCTTGAGCCATTTCCAATCACCTCATCCACAATAATAGCATGGGAATCAGAGAGCCTAGCAGGCTGATGTATATGCTGGGCCAGCTCACAGCCCAGTCAATCACACTCACAAATCAACCCAACCATCTCCCCCAGCAGTAAGGACAGGGAGGACTCGTGTCATAGGACTGTACCTACTTCAGTTCAATAGGATTTGCAAATAGCAAAACAGATAACCATACACAAAGCCCAAACCGTCCTGCCTAGGTGGAGATCAAGTCATCACCATCACCAAAGTCTTGATGCCTTAAACCTCAAATAATGTCTTAGCTTCCAAAGATATGTTACAAAGGGATAATTACAAAGGAAATGAAAGCAGGACCAATTGAGTTCCTCTGAGGCAAAAAAAAAAAAAAAAAAAAAAAAAAAAAGATT
>NW_027531902.1:2479364-2488966 GCF_008692635.1 Crocuta crocuta
TCTGTAGAGACAAAAAAAAAAAAAAAAAAAAAAATAAAATTATTAGCTGGAAGATCTGAAGGGAAAATAATTTAATTGTGACATTTACTGCATGTGTACTTTAAGAACAAGCACTGTGATGTGTATGTACTAAGGAGAATAAAAAGACGCATAAGACCAGACCATTCAGAGAATGTATTTCAGGCTTAAAAAAAAAAAAAAACCATTCCAAGCAGACTGCAGGTGAAGTGATTCAAGGAAAACACCGGGCCCCAAATATGGCTGTGTTTGCACAGCCTGCACAAGCTATTGCTATGGTAGCAATGTTTCCTAACGACCCTCAGGAATTCAACGTCTTTGTATACAGTGGTGCTTAATGCAGCCCAAGCCCAGATCAATGGCTCCCAGAAAGGTTCTCTGCTCAGAAGGACAGGCAAAGCAGAGACGGGTTTATTTTCCTTCTTTCTGAAGTCATTTGCTAATAATGACTTGCACTAAGATTTGGCCTGAACTCTCTTCTCCTCCCTCTATTCCTTCCTTTTGCAAATACAATTTCTTGAAAGAGAGAGAGAGAGAGAGAGAGGGAGGAAGGGAGGGAGGAGGGAGGGAAGAGGGAGGGAGGGAAGGAGAGAAGAAAGGAGAGGAGAGGAGAGGGAGAGGAAAGAAAAGAGAGAAGAGAAGAGAAGAGAAGAGAAGAGAAGAGAAGAGAAGAGAAGAGAAGAGAAGAGAAGAGAAGAAAAAGAAAAGAGGACTCCCAGTCTTTCATGACGTTCAACAAGTGGAGCCAGGCGACCGCCTCGGGGACGTAGCGCCCCCTGGCGAACGTGGCTGGGTGGCGCCGGCCGGCTCCCTGCTGAGACCGAGCCCGCCACCAGGAGGCGCTGCAGAGCCGCACAGGGCCGAGCCGGGGGATCTCCTACTCACTTGGGAGGGTGGTGACGCTGCTGAGGTTGTGGTCGCCGCCGATACTGTGGTGCAGGAACAAAAAAGAAAACGGAGGTTGAAAATGCCAGCGACGCCAGAGCACCTCAGACGCTCCCCAGACAGGCCTTTCTCCTGAGAGACAACCTGGGGGCTCGGAGCCTGTCATTTCTTCATTATTTCCAGTAGAAAACCAAACCAGAACACAGCAACTCCTCTCCTTTATCCCCACAAATCAGAACACCCAGATTAGAAACAGATTTAAACGGCACGGTGGACTTCGATAATTTTTAACTTTGAGTTTGGACGTTGGAACAAGGGAACTAAGTGGACCCCCTTGGCCCCTGTGTTTTAAAGGGAAGGTGGGCGTTCATTGGCTGGCGAGCCCAGTCGTGCCCCTCTAGCCACTGCGGCTGGGCTCGGCCGTTACTACTGAAAACACAGTGGAAAAGTTTACCCTCCTCCTTCGCTTCCTATTTGCTTTGTGAAAACCTGCTCTTAAAGGGTGTCTTCTAGAGAGAACCCATCTTCCAAGACGCTTCTAAAATTTCAAGGAAATCAAAGTTGGATGGGTTTCTAGGCGTGAGAATACGAGACATTCCAGAGTTGATTGGATTTCCTACTTTTCCATATCCCCTCATTCTCTGCCAAGTACGTCTGGTAACACTTAAAAGGGTCTCGAAATGTTTGGGGTTTGATTCTGTGCAATATCATGAGGGAGGATGCCTGGGATTCAACGCTCAGGGTCAGTCTGGTACCAGAGATGCCAGATTCCAGGCTGAGGAAACACCAGACCTGCCTTCTCATGCTTGGCATGAGCTGGGTGTTCAAATCCCGAGTCCTGCTCACTGCAGCTTGGAGCAGCCTGGATTTTATTACAGCCAGAGCAGGAACAAGCCTGCGCAAAGCAATCATGATGGGGGAATGTGCCAGACTAGGGGTCAGGAACCGTCTGCTCTGCGTTTTACTCTTTTATCATCTGGTTGTGTGATCTTAGAAAAGTTACTTGTCCTCTCTGAGCCCTGCTTCCTCATCTGTAAAATGAAGGCCCTTTAATAATGATACAAACTTCCATTTATATCTACTTCGCTGGATGCTTAAACTCTCTCTAATCCTCATGACAGTGCTCAGGCTGTATTATTATCCCTGCATCGAAGATAAGGAGACAAAATCAGAGAGGTTAAGTAACTTGCCCAGGGTCACACAGAGTTGAGCAGCTAGTATTCAGGCACAACTCCAGTTCTAAAAGGCCACGTCTCCTTCTGAGCATACTCCCCAGAGAGAGAAATGGAAGCTAGAGAAGCTTTTCAGCCCAAACATTTATGTACTTTCTTTTCCCGACTCTTCCGGTCCTGGGGAATGTAGTGGCTCGGGGGAAGCTCCTACAGTCCTTCCTCAAGGTAAACGAGAAGTTTCTCACTGAAAAGCACTAGGTGGCTCATGTGTCTGCTAGAAGAATTGTTCTCTATGATGCTCAAGGGTCCTCCCTGCAATGAAGGGGTTGTTCAGGGCCTTACCACATCTTCACTCACCTCCAGGACAGACCTCGATACTGAGTCAGGACGTCCAAGATGTCCCCAGGCTTGGATCCAGCCCCATTACCTGCCTGAGAGGGGACATCAAGAGGTGAGTTTCCCTGCCCACTGGCTGGAAGGTCCGTGTTCTTGTTCTGGCTGGAGCACCTGGGCTCCCCCTAGAATCTAGAGGGTAGACAGTGCCCTGTCTTGATATGCACCTGCCTTTACAGAGATGAGTGAGCACTCCCAACGGGAACCCTGGCACCATTCACAGCGTGGCTTCACCCAAAGAAACCCTGTCCAGACCAAGATCGAGTGATACCAGGCTAGCAAAATGGCTCTAAAAATCAGACTGCGGTGTCCATTTTGCAAAAGGGCCCATTTTGGGGTCCCATTTACCCCATTCTGAAAAGTTGTGAAATAGATCATAAAAGGAAGCATATCACAATCCTTTGAAATCAATATATCTCCCGTATATACAATTTTAAAAATAGTAATACAATGCCGTGTACCTGCCCTTCAGTTGAAAGCCATGGTCTTTTAAAACCTCAATCTGGGCACGCTCTGCAGATGCATGTCCCCTGCCTAAAGCATGTCATTTACAAGCAGGGCCATTGCAAAGGTCATGCTGAAGACGGGCCTCTGAGGCAGGCTTGAGGGGAGGCTGGCCTCCATGAGAGAAGCTCCAGGGTATGAGCCCTGCTCTCTGGTGCCCACTTCTCTGCCACCTGCCACGTATGTCCCACTCCAAAGGCTGCCTCCCAGGAGGTCCTGGACAGCTGTGCTGATTCTTGAGGACTCCTTCTCCCAAGAGCATCTTCAAGGAGACCAGGGGGTCAGGAGTCAGGGGGAGGCACCACCAGGCCACACCCAGCAGGAAGTGGTTGGGATACGCAGTGCTGAGGACCAGCCTGACTGTTCTTCTAGCAAGTTACAAGCAGTAGGGTGTTTGGGGTGAAGAATCGCTGAGGGGTCATGGAGGGGACAGCCACAGTAAAGGGATAGGATTCTGGACTTGAGGGGTCAGGACTTACGAGTCCTGGTCTCGGTCCAGTCCCTGTAAGCTACACAGTCATGGGCACTTAGTGCACCTACCCAGCTCCGTCTTCTTTTTGGGTTAAGGTAAGTTACATTGCATAAGACTGTATTGAGGATGTCAGGTGAGATAGGGCAAATGCCAATGGGCCACAAAAGACACATGAAAGGTGTCTACTGCTCTTTGGGGACGATTCAGATGGAGGCCCTGAATTCTGTGGACCCAGAGAACGGCAGCTGGATGCATCTGAAATGAGCCATTACTGAATGGGAACTTCTGTCTGGAAACCTCTACCCAGTCCCTCTAAGGGCCCGATTTTGCTTTTCATGGATAGCACTTTGCAGGCCTAAGGGGTCACCGTGGAGCGCTGCAGAGACAGCCTGGCATCGTGTTGAGTCCCTGGTCTCTTCCTCTGCCCCCTGCCCCCACCCCATTACCACCTGCTCCTGCCTCCATCTCTCTCCACTCTCCTTTCGCTTCCTGCATGACCCGTGCCAGATCTTTGAAGGAGCCCCACTCTGTGGGGGAAACCCAGTCTGATCCTCCCACCACAACCAGGCTGGAAGACTTGGGCTGGGTCACTTCTGTCACAGCTGCTCCCTCTGAGGTCCCCCCACTTCCTGCTTGCTCCTTCATTCCAGCATTGGGAGAGGAATACTGAGGTTGGGATGGACATGGGGACTGGAGAAGGGCCGGAGAAGGCCACGGTCATGAGAGTTCCTCTCTTCGGGTCCTCCCATTAATCAGGACCTCCTCCCCTGCCCACTCCTCCCGCAGTCGGGGTAACTCACCGTGAGAGAGTCTCCCAGGGCTGCGATTACCTTGATGTCAGCCAGCTTCAGCCTGTGAACTGAGAATGCACGCACCAGTTAATGGAAGGCAGGGTTCTTATCTCCTCTGAAAATGAGCGATCTTCCAGGAAAACTGAGAGAAAGTCCATTTATAATAGCAATTCAGCTTGGACAGAGATTTAAAAGTCCATCCTGTCATAACCTCAACTAAGTAGCAACTGTGGACCCCGGCTGCTGTCTCTTCCTTGAGGTGCCTGCACATGGGCTCAGAAGCTACAAGGTGGACCCAAATTTCAGAGGGGAGGCTGGGGCCCTTGGTGAAACCTGGTGCCACAAGGTGAGCAGTTACCCTCAGGACCTGAAACAGCCCCTGGCAGTGTGGTCTGGGAGTCAGGCAGGAGTTGGGGTGAAGATGTAACCAACACGTAATCTATTCTAGGACCTGTCGATAATGAAGATAAAGTTTTATATCATCCTGTTAAATAAAATCAGCTCAGGGGCGCTTGGGTGGCTCAATGGGGTAAGCATCCAACTTTGGCTCGGGTCATGATCTCACATGAGTTCCAGCCCCATGTCAGGCTCTGGAGCCTGGTTTGGATTCTGTGTCTCCCTCTTGCTCTCTCCCTCCCCTGCTCGCTCACTCATTCTCTCCCTCTCAAAAATAAATAAAACATTAAAAAAAATTTTTTTAAATACTCAGTGGAAATAATGTTCAAAGGGGTCTCCAGAACCTGTCCCCTTCCATGGAGACATCTTGTCTACCTCACCTCCATACCATCTGCTGATGGGAAGCTGCCACTCTCACTGAGGATCTGCTCTCACTGGAAAAGTCAAAGTCCCTGCCTCTTCTTACGACAGCATGCAAAGGAACACGTACATAATTGTGAATGTGTGTATGCAAAATATATAGATTAGCGATCCTCAAATTTGAGCATGCGTCAGAATCATTTGGAGAGCTTGTTAAAACACAGATGGTCGGTTCCTACCCTCAGAGTTTCTGCTTCAGTAGGTCTTGGGAGGGGGTGGGCTAAGGACATGTGGTTACAAGAACAATATCAAATCACAAAGCCAGCTGCACACATTAGCACACATCCATGGGGTTGAGCCTGAGAACTTTAAAATGACCTCTTCTCAAAGAAATTGGGCTATGCGTAAAAAAAAAAAAAAAAAAAAGGCAACACAACAGAAAGTAGGTCCTCCTTCCTTCAACTCTGGAGGGCTTATTTTAGTGCCTGGTGATAACAGCCAATCACTATATTCTTGTTGCCATAATGTATGATATCCACAGTGAATGCTGTGAACACTTGCTAGGGGCACAGGTTAGGGGAAATCTTTGAAGCTGGTAAAGTGTCAAAGTGAAGGGCAGATTAGCTTCAAAAGCACATTATAGTTTGCTAAAGAGGCAGCTGAAACTGGCCATCCAGTCACCTAAATTTGTAGCAGACAGAAACATACTCACATGTGTGCATGCCTGTCCACATCTGTGTGTGTGTGTGTATGTGTAGATAGATCTGAAGGATTTCCTTTAAGAGATAATAAACCAAACCAAACCTCCTGCATGGGAGGGGTCTGACTTATCTGGGACATTATTAACATAGAGTCCTGACAGGTTTCATTTATTTGATATCCTGTAGGCCTTGATTTGAGCTTTGTTAATATCATCACGCATGACAAAGACAGAGTCTGCAAACACAGCAAAGCACTTTAGCAATTGCTCTCCTTGGGGAAAGAACTACTTAGAGATAAGATTAAATTTATGTGGGCTGGTTAGCTAAACATTATCTGGTACAAACTGTCCACCACCCTGAAAGGAATAGATAAATATATCAATAACTCATCAAGATTTCTACAGACGGGGGCCTCTTATCAGAAGGCCATCCAAGCTATGATGAAATATCACGAATGGTAAGGAAATGGTAGACTATAGACTGGGGAAAAGACTCGACACTTTGAAGCTTTGTCTTGTACACCCCAACAGCTTAAATCACATGTGGCCATAATCTGAAAAAACAGCCTTCCTCTCAATTGTCAGCAAGGGCCACACACCTCATGTGCTCTCTGATTCTCAGGACTTATGTTAAGACTTCTGCAATGGTGGTAAACTGCTGGCACCATGTTAGAACCTTGTTTCTGCCTTAGAAGTGGTTCAGTGTGAGTTTATATGAAATAATTTGTGTCTCAGGGCACATAGGGGCTCAAGCAATGTGCTAAGTTGAATTATAGGCTATGTTAGTGGCTCTGTGTCAGAGACTTTACAGTTCTCAAAGCTTTAAATGATGGACACTGCAGGGAAGGGAAACACTTACGCATCCGAGTATCTTTGGGTGATTTTGAACTTGTTCAGTGGACTGAGCAAGGGGACAGGTGGGCTGTTATTCCCTGTGGGGCATCAGTACTTCCTAGTCATAGATGAGGTTACATCACAAGACCCAGAGCAGGTGGTGATGATAGAAACATCCCAGTCTACACTGGACATTGCAGTGGGGAATCACAACAAGGTAAAACCCTTAATGATCTCCTGGTGCTGTAACTTGGGCATTTTTCATATCAGCTTCTGAATAGCTTGTTTTAGTCAAATGGGTAAACTAAAGGGCATCAAGGACTTACAAAAGAACCAATGTCTTAAATGAATGAACTGTTCTAGACTTATGCTGTTGGTGACAGTGGCATATAAATAGCTTTGTGGTTCTCTATTTTCAAATCGTGTGAATCCTCCCCCCGCCCCCCGCATGGAATTAGCAGCTTGACATCAAGATGGCCAGCTTCAGTTGAGGGCCAGGAGCCAAGCACCCCTGGCTCCTTATTGCTACTCTTTTGTTTGCAAATGCTACTCTTCTCCTCCCTGGGAAAACCTTAGGTCAGCTGCCAGGCCCAGCGTATTTGTCTTAGTTACCCCAACTCAGACCACGGGGTAATATAAAATGATGCAAGTATGTACAATGCTATAGAGCCTGCAGGAGATAGCACTTGGCAAAGTGCACGTATGCACTGACTGGGAAGAAAACTTGGCAGCTTTTATTTATTTATTTTGCTACCAAATACCAATTAATTATAAAAAGAAAATAGATCAACTCTATATAGCTTATTCCAAAAGGGTCACAGATTGGTGGAAGAGGTTCATCACCTGTGGACTCCAGATGGAATGAGTGAGGCATCCAGCTGCCAGGGGATGTGACTTATTGATGAAGGCAGCACCCTATGTTGAAACATCACTTTTGGTTAGTAATGTTTCTCTGGAGGTAGCTGGAGAGAAACACTTGGGAAGGGGACATGGGAAGTTTGTGATAAGAACTCTGAAGGCAAAACAGTTATTTCATAGAGTCTTAGTGAAAAATTGTTTTCATGGCAGGCACCTTGATCAAGTTGGATTTAAAGATCATTTTCAACACTGAGAACTGTTGGTTTGCTGAATTGGCACTACTCATTAAGATTAATTCAGTGAGGGGCGCCTGGGTGGCTCAGTGTCTGACTCTTGATTTCAGCTCAGGTTATGATCTCACAGTTCATGAGCTCGAGCCCTGTGTTCGGCTCTGTGCTGACAGCACGGAGCCTGCTTGAGGATTCTCTCTGCTTCTCCCCTGCTCACACTTGCTTGCACTCTCTCTCAAGATAAATAAACATAAAAAAGTTAATTCAGTGAACATTTACTGTGCTTCTACTATGTGCTGAGTCACTGGAGATAATAAAGGTAAGATGACCTGCTCTTTTATTTTTTTTAAATTTATTTCTAGGAGAGAGAGAGAGAGAGACAGCGTGAGCAGGGGAGGGTCAGAGAGAGAGGGAATCACAGACTAAAACAGGCTCCAGGCTCTGAGCTGGCAGTCAGCACAGAGCCCGACGCGGGGCTCGAACCCACGAACCGCGAGATCATGACCTAAGCGAAAGTCGGACGCTTAACTGACTAAGCCACCCAGGCGCCCCGACCTGCTCTTTTAAATATGCATCAGATACCATCATCTCAATCAGAAATTGCAAACATGATCTCCAGAGGAGCAAATGACCTCGCCAGAAATAGGACAATTATCAAGGAAAACTAATAATGTGGCCCTGTGCCAAGTCTCTTTTACCTTCTCCAACAATCACAAGGATGGTTAAAATGTCCAATCACAGACCACATGTGGTAATGAAATGTGTTTTTTATTATTGTCCAGTTAGCAGTGGTCATTCTCCTAAATGACACCTTTCAGACAGGACTCAGAAGGGCAGGCCCAGCTCTCATTTAGGAGGGCCACCACCCAGTTGGAGCGAGAGCGCATGCCCACTTGGTTAGATCAAAGAGACCTAAATCTATCCATTTGCTTGTTCAGAC
Organism: Crocuta crocuta; assembly: GCF_008692635.1. Classification (NCBI taxonomy): domain Eukaryota; kingdom Metazoa; phylum Chordata; class Mammalia; order Carnivora; family Hyaenidae; genus Crocuta; species Crocuta crocuta. The sequence continues at coordinate 2,487,918 of NW_027531902.1, forward strand.
GGTCCCTATTACCAGAGTATCTTCAGTCTCAAGGTCTTAAAATTTCTTGTGTTTATATCTTCAAATGCCAATAAACACAATAATCTTCGGGGTTAGGGGATAAAGAAGAGGTTCACATTTTATTTGTTTTTAGATGTTGTGATATGTTCTAAGGGATTGGTTGGTTATCATCATCATGACAGGAACATAATCTAGACAGATTGCAAAACGCTTTATAGTTCATCCTCTCAGAATGATAAGATTAAAACGGGGATGGATATCATTTCTGTGTAAAGACTATGGCGATTAAAACATTCAAATTCTCCCTCTCTGTCCCTATACATGCAAATGCATGGACATAATATATACGTACATCTTTGGGTTTTTGCTAGAAGATGGCCTTTTCTGCTGCTAAAGTTCTAGTAAACTAATAGGACTGAGTTGTCACCAAGTATGAAGGGGGAAAGTCTGAATACTAAATGTGTGTGTGTGTGTGTGTGTGTGTGTGTGTGTAAGAGCCTTATCTCCTATCCCATTGTTCTGCAACTTAGAACAAGAGCCAGTTACATACTGCAGTTTGTTACAAACATTTTTAATTTACTTGCCATTCATATGGCTTAATTTAAGCATGGAGAGCTAAGCCATGCATGAAGAGCAGGCTGACACCTTATTGTTCTACTAATACTCAGCAAAAGGAAACAGTCTGACTACAAAGATTTGCATCCCTGAAAGAATCCCGCTACACGCCATGACCTCTCCAAACCTAAGTTCCTATCTCGGAAGGCACCTAGGAGGCATTCAGCAATCACCTACTAAACAAGTGAATGAATCAGTGAACAAAGGAGTGGCCCTCTAGACCCAAGCAAGGGAAGCAGGTGCGCTGTTGTAGAAATGCTCCTGGAATGATGGGTTCAGGCCTACAGGTCAGCACACAGCCTCCCTCCCGCACCCCTGCCCCATGACCTCCCTTGGTCACATGCACACAGCCATCGCTCTCAGGCTGGCTCACCTAGAGGAAAAGATTTAGCCCTTAGCCAACTCCTTTTGGGGCCTGGGGGGGGGGGTTCTGC
>NW_027531902.1:2489063-2493432 GCF_008692635.1 Crocuta crocuta
GGTGGGGAGGGTTCTGCCTGGAACATTCCACGAGTCTCATTTTCATGGCGCGGCAACAGTCATTTTGGAAATACTGAGAAGCAGTGAGAACAGCACGTTTCTAAGATGGAGCGCTTTCCCGTTCCACTCAGAGTTCGAGTGCACCCTGTGCATGGCTCGGACGCCTAGTATGGACTGGCTATCTCTGCCTCCTGCTTAAGGATAGTTTTGTCTTTTGGAGAACGCATTCACTGGCTCATCAAGGCCTAAAGGCAGGGACAATGACAACAGCTCACTCAAGTCGTGCTGGGCTCTTTGCAGAAGAAGACGTGGCACACAGTTATTGCTCAATCAACGCTTCCTGCTAATAGTATTACCACATTTTAGCTCAAGAACAATCAAACACAGGCACGAGCTTACAAATACACATCCAGGGCTATTTCTATTGTCCTTGAAGAAAACAACAACAATCCTCTCCCGTGTATCTCAGGCTGTGTGGAAAGCCTGTTAAAGTTGCCCTTACATTGATGATTTCAGACCTCAAATGTGGTTACAAATCACTTGATTTGAGCCATGTACCTGAGGTGGGAATCATGTTGGAGGGGTCCTTGTCAGGGCACCTGATTTCCACTCCTTCTGTCACCTGAAATGAGAGGCACAGAAAAGCAGGAGAAATGAATCTTGCGACATAGGAAATTGGGTGAGAAGCAGAGCCTGTATTTGGAAAACATCAATACAGAAACCTAGGTATCCCTTAAGATCCCTCCCTCTCTATCAAAACTCATATCCGAGTGTCCACAAAATCCTTTCCTAAATGCTCCCCATCCTGTCCCCTCCCCTCTGGTGCCTTGACCTTGGCCTGGATCCAGGCCTGTGTTACTTCTTGCCTGGAGTATTGCAGCCTCCACAGCCTTCAGTCCTGTGGCCTTTCCTCCCCAACCTTCTGAACCCATAAAGATGGCGCTCTCCCTCTCTCAGCATAATATAACGGTGTCACTCCCCTGCCCAAATTCTTAGTGAAAGCAGGGAGTTTTGCCTGTTTTGTGGACTGTTTCCTAGGAGCCCAGAACAGCGCACAGTGATGCTCAATAAATATTTGTTTGAAAAAAATACATTTCTGCCGTGTTAACATCAGCACAAAGTCCATCCTCCTTAGCACATCCTAAGAGGACCCTGACCTTCTAAACCATCAGCTCTTGACCCAGCCCTCACGCTCTCCATGCCTCTGCCCAAGTTTACCTCCCTTTCCCCTTACCTTTCCCCTGATCCATGTTCCCACACACCCATTCTTAGTCATCTTTCAAGGCTGAGGTTGTTGGTCTTCTTTGGAAAGCCTTGTCACCTCTCTCGTCAGTCACTTCCTCTGTGTTCCCAGAATGCCCATGGAAACTTTAATTATAGGACTCACTACCATGCCGCCATTGCTGATTGGCTCTACTAGGCTGAGTTCCTTGGGACGAGCAATGGATTTTACCTCTTATGCCTGGTATCAATCCGTCCACCCATCCATTTAGCCGTTCAACAAATAGTGACGAGGCCCCTGCTCTGAATCCCTGCCCTCGCTCATCTTGCATTCTAGTGGTACACAGAAGGTTTTCCATAAATGTATTCTGAGGGAATGCGTTGCTCTCTCTTACCAGATGACAAATACTGGCAACACTTATATAGGACTCAGCATACTGATACTATTATATGTGCTTTATACTTATTAACTGATTATCATTTAATAACAACTCTATGAGGTAGGGCTGTGACAGTCATTTCACAGATTTAAAAAACACCAAGGCACAGAGAGGTGAAGTGCCTTGCTCAGTGACACAAAGCCAGTAAGCGGAAGAGTCTGGATTTGAACCCGGAGCCAGTTCTCTCCCCTCATGTGCCTGTGGCCTCTCAGATGTAGCCTCACTGCTGAGATATCGGTTAGAAAGCGTGGGACAGATCAAGAGTCTTTCCTGCTGTATCTCTCAGGATTCGTGCTGGGGACCAGGCCACCCTCTCTGCCTCTGCCACCTGGAATGAGTCTTGCCCTCTTTTATACAACAGGGAGGCAGAGATCGCAGTAAGACTGAATCCGTCCTAACTCGTATTGGTCTCCGGCCCTCTGAGATTTAAGACGTCAGCCTCAAACTGTTTCTCAGCTCCTCAGACGAGTGCAGCGTGCCCTATCTAACCGTGACAGGAGAGATCAAAGACTCCCGAGATAAGCACCAAGTGGGACATGAGAAAGTGCGAGGTGGCCGTCATAGGTGTCTGCCGACTTAGAAGGCCTTTTGCTCTCCATGCTGCCTGGTTTCACACTTCACCACATTCCTCTGCTTTTTCTTAACTTTCTCCTCAGATTAAGGCCTCAGATGAGTTTAAAAAGACTTGTCAAGATTCAAGAGTCTCTCATGGTTGAATGTTGAGAACAAACTGAGGGCTGATGGGGGTGGGGGGGAAGGGAAGGGGGGGAATGGGCATGGAGGAGGGCACTTGTGGGGATGAACACTGGGTGTTATATGGAAACCAACTTGACATTAAACTATTTTTAAAAAAGGACTTGTCAGCGATTTGGGGAGAGCCTGAGGATTCTTGGTTTACATCAGAAGACACAGGGAGCGGGCAGTGCTGAGCACCCCAACACGCCCCGCAAAACCTCAGGATACTTGTTGCTGAGGCTGTTCTACAGACAGAGATATGGGGCACCTGGGTGGCTCAGCCAGTTAAGCACACTTCAGCTCAGCTCAGCTCGTAATCTCATGGTTTGTGAGTTCGAGCCCTTCGTCGGGCTCTGTGCTCTGGGCTCGGGGCCTGGAGCCTGCTTTGCATTCTATGTCTCCCTCTCTCTCTGCCCCTCCCCACCTCATGCTCTGTCTGTCTGTCTCTCTCTCTAAAACAAATGAACATTTAAAAAAATTGAATACAGAGATAGAGGGCTGACCTGCTTCAAGCACCAAGGGGACAGTCACACACTTGACCCTTTACCCTTCCCAGTGGGCTCATGGAAGCTTCCAGTATTTGGCAAGAGGTACCGCCCCTGGTTCAGTTGCATGTTTGTCAATCACAGAAAACCTGGGCCTACCTCAAGCTCCTCAAATTTTAGCAGTCTGGGCAGATAGTTGCTATTCTTGTAGGTGAACAGATATGGATTCTCCTGCAGAGGAAGGTAATATGTTGTAATCATGTAATAGAAATCTGTATCATTTAATCCCTAGGCTTTCTCATACAGCAATGCCTTTGGTCAATTCAGAACATTCAAACCATCCTTGAAATGATGAGAAAAGTCTCATCTGGCTTTTCTTCTCTGCTCTGCTCATTAGTTCTCTGAGAGCACTCATTCACGCTTCAAAATGCCCCTTTTGCAGCAGTCAGCATCTCTTTCTTGCTACTTGGGCTTCATGCTATCAGGCAAAGTACATGTATTTCCACAGAAAGAGAACTTAATTGTAAGCTTCCTGGCAGCCAAGGCAAAGAGGGAAACAGGGCGAATGATCTAATTCTAACAGCCCAGTAACAAAACTTACCAATTGGGGAAAAAGCCAAAAATCTGACTTGCATTAAATGATCAAAAGAGTTCTAGTGATTCATTTTCAGTTTTTCTTTCCTCATTCCTTTACTCAGCAGTATTAATTCTATGCCTATTACATACCAGGCACATTATTTAAGACATTCTTCCTCACATTTGGGGCCAGGTAAGCTTGTGGCTTTGGTCCTATGCCCTCCACGGGGTGGAAGTGGCTTCAGTTCTGCTGACATGGCTCTCTTGACCAGGGGGTGTAAACCTTAGGCGTGTCAAGTATGCAAAACCTTGCCCAGCCTCGAAGAGCCAATTCAAGACTTAAACGGGACTAATGTCTTAGTCAGGGAAGACCCTGCTTCACAGCGAAGCCCATTTCTTCATGACCTCATCTCTCTCCCCAACTGAACAAGAGATTCTCTAGCACCCCAGTTCTGGCCCACCTGAGAGGGACATTTCACCGGACTTCCGTCTTCCGCACTGAGTGGCTCATCTTTCTGTCGTGCTGGCTCCATCTGGAAAAGGAGGAGATCTTTAGCACAGAGAAGTCTTGCGTAGGTGGCCGCATCCTGGGGTACCACTGGCAGAGACTCAGTTGCCCAGCATTTCTCAGAGTGTGGCCCTGGGCCAGCTGGCAGCGTGAGCATCACCTGGGGGCACACTAGAGATGCAAATCTCCAGGCCCGGCCCAGACCTACTCATGTCAGAAGCCTTGGGGCGGAGTCCAGCGCTGTGGATTTTTTTTTAATAGTTTATTGTCAAATTGGTTTCCATATAACACCCAGTGTTCATCCCCGCAAGTGCCCCCCTCCATGCCCATCTCCCCCCACCCCCCCACACCCATCAGTCCTCAGTTTGTTTCTCAGCATTCAAGAGTCTCTCATGGTTTGCCTC
>NW_027531902.1:2493664-2508145 GCF_008692635.1 Crocuta crocuta
TCTCTCCCTTTCCCCCACCATGTTTCCCCCCTTCTTCTCCCCCCATGGTCCTCAGTTAAGTTCCTCCTAATCCTCCTATATGTGCAAACATATATTTGTCCTTCTCTGCCTGACTTATTTCGCTCAGCATAACACCCTCAAGGTCCATCCATGTTGCTACACATGGCCAGATTTCATGGTTTCTCATCGCCATGTTGTTTCCATTGTATAGATAAACCACATCTTCTTGATCTATTCGTCCGTTGATGGACACTTAGGCTCTTTCCATTTTTTGGCTATTGTTGAGAGTGCTGCTATGAACACTGGGGTCCATGTGCTCCTATGCATCAGCATTTCTGTATCCCTTGGGTAAATTCCTAGCAGTGCTATTGCTGGGTCATAGGGGAGTTCTATTGTTAGTTTCCTGAGGAACCAGCACTATGCATTTGAACAAGCCCCGCAGGAGACCCCAGTGCAAGCCCCCGGTGAGGCCCATGCCTCCCCGGCAGGAGAGGATTCGGTGATTCTCAGCCCACCCCTCCTCACGTTACTGAAAGAGACACAGAGTGCCAGACACGCTGAGCTGGGACTTGGACCCTCAGAGAGGAGAGCAGGGATGGGAAGGAAGGGCAAACACGAGGCTCTCGTGTAAGCATGCATCCTCTCCCCACAGCTCCCCTTCCTCCTGTGGGTGTAAGCTCCCGTCCAGGAGGCTAGAAAGAGCCTCTGTTACCTGAACACTGCTTACGTGGCTGAGTGACACAAGCTATGGCTTCTGGTTCAAGTCTCAGGTCTTGAATCCAGAGGAAGAGACACAGGGCACAGCACAGCCCCCCACTCCCAAACAACCTGAGCATCTCGGGGTTCAGGAATGAGCAATGGTGGAGCCAGTGCGGGTCTAGGAAATTACTTAAATGATAACCGAAGCCTGTGGAACGGAGCCATCAAAAGGTAGACAGTGTGTCAACAAGGGCCCCAGCAGATGATAAACCCAGGTGAAAGTGCTGAAGAGCACATGGGAAAATGAAGGCAGTTGAAGGATTCAATGAGGGAGAGCTTTTTTTTTTTTTTTTTTTTTTAAGTTCCTTTTGTTGGGTTGGGGCACCTGGGTGGCTTACTCAGTTGGCGACCGACTCTTGATTTTGGTTCCGGTCACAATCTCACAATTTATGAGATCGAGCTCCATGTTGGGCTCTATGCTGACAGCATGGAGCATTGTTGGGATTCTCTCTCCCTTGCTCTCTGCCTCTCTCAGGCTCATGTACCCTCTGTCTCTCCCTGTCTCTGTCTCTCTCTCCATCTCTCTCAAAATAAGTAAACATTTTTTAAAAAGTTCCTTTTGTTATTTTTAAATGTTTATTATACATAAATAAACACTTGAATGATGCCACAGCTTTGAGAGAAGAACAGATTTCCTTTTGCACCCCTATTTTCTCCCATTTGGGAACCTCATGTTCAGCCCTACTGACCACAGGTACTAGACTCTTGGGACACCTCTGTTCCTCACCTCCCTTCCAATGACTTAAAAGGGGGCACAAAAGGCAGGGGGCTGTGGGACAGAGCACCCTGTCTGGCTCAGTCACAGGCTCTGCCATCCTACATGAGGATTTTAGATTCTTCAGCAATATCTTATCCCAACATCTTGCCATAAACAAGAAGTGAGGAAAGAACTTTACCCTTCCAGGGATTAGCTCTTCACCCAAATGGACAAAGTCAGATAAGAGAGTGTAATTAACCTTTTGGAAAAAGGGTGGCAACCTTTTAGCTCGAAGGCCGGAGGAAAAACTGGGGTCCCTACCTTCTTTCAGATTTATTCTGCTTCTGGGCACTCCTGAAAATGGGAGGTCCCGCCCTTAACATTCAAGTCAGCTCTGAAAGGGAGTGTTTGGTGGCCTGGTGTCAATCTGGCCTCCCTTCTTCTCTTCTCTGATCTCTCAAGAATATAATCAATATAGAGTCTGGAAAGAAGCTCTGAGAGAGCCACTCTTTAATAATTCTGGTAGAATGGATGTAGCAGAGTCCATTTTTTTTAAAGGACCTTAAAGACGGGAGATTCATAGGCTTGAATAAACACTTTCCTTTAAGAGCCTTTCCCCAAATGTCTCTTTATCAGTCACCTACATCCTTCCCGCTCCCCTAATGCCCCTTACACCTGCCTGGACCCTCTACGCTCCTCTGTGCTCAGACAGCCGGAGAATGAGGCAGCCAGGCCAAACATCCCCTCCCACTGTCCCTCCACCTGACCCCTGTGCCATGCACAAGTTCATGTGCACTCCAGGGGCAGCGGGGCTGGTCTCTGTACCCTTGTTCCACATCTCAGTCCTGGAATCACCCACATCTCTTCTCCATAGCTTCCCTGCCACACTGGAATTAACTGGAATGTGGGAGAGATGACGTCAGACATTCTCTCCCAGGAGAATTCCCACTCCGCTGAGCAATTCCTGAGGGAATTGCAGGGCTTGGCATGCTGTGGGGGTCTGCTGGAAGGATCTGGGAATGGAGTTCCCCAAAGGTCGGTTTCTTCAGAACTAGTGTTGCGTAAGAATCATCAGAAATCACTGAGGAGGCGGTGATGGTGGCAGAAAGGACCAAGGGAATGAATTACGTCTTCAGTACAAAACCCTCCAGCTTCGTGCCAGGAGCTCAGCTGCCGTCTGGGGATTATGCTAGGGCAGTGCCAGGGTTGCTTCAGAAGCAGGGCTGCTCTCTTGCCGGTATCTGGAACTTTCCTTTGCTGGCCCTCCTCAGAGCTTATGTGTATCCTCGGGCCTGGCCAGGGAGAGCAGACATGGGGGTGGCCTGCACAGCCGCCTCCACTGGGATGTCCGGGGACAGGGTGGGGGAGAAAAGGGGTAGAACTTGAGCCCCTGTGGTCACAGTGATTGTGTGGGGCCCTTTCTGCTCCCCACGTAGAAAAGTGGCCCTTATTCAAGGCCCTCCGTGTCTGTGAATGTGGGCTTGGATGGACATACCTGGCTTTCATCTCTGTGGTCTCAAGTTAAGCCCCACACAGCAGAGACTCAAGGAGATAAAGGCAGAGACATGCCTGCCCTCCTTGCGTCCCTAGGAAGACACAAAAGTGAACCCAAGGGTGAATCACTTGTGTATCTTGCCTAAGCCCTCTGAGGCTAACTGAGGGTCATCAGAGGGAAAATAGAGGCCTAGAAAGACCACCCAGCTCACAACTCACCTCAAAATACAACCAAAAACACAGGTGTAGCCAGAACTCAGGGTTTCTGGCTCTTTACCCAGTACCCTTTGCCTAGACCTGTTCAACTCCTAATTTCTTATGGACTGAACCATGCCTGCAGGAGCTGTCCATCCACTCTCACAGCTATGTGCACTCTGAGAGCCACGGATGGTCTGACGTTTCCAGCCATGAGGAAATCAGGAGACCAACACACCCAGGGAAGCCCCTCTTTCTCTGCTGGCCAGGGCACAGGGACCTCGAGAACGCTCATCGGGAAATGACTGGTAGTTGGGTGGACAGGAGAGAGTGGAGGTAACTGCCCACCCAGGAAAGCTGCCTCCTCCCTCCTCTGAGCCCTGTGACACCTACTATGGCATAGTCCTTTGGCCTTGAGTCTGTTTCCATATGTGTACCTGCTCGGTCTCATCCTCATCCTCACCCTCAAGTGGGTTGTAGGACACTGTGGTGCCAGGTGCCTGTGTCTATGTGCAGGACGACACTCAGGCTCAATAAAGGCAATTATCACTGTTGCCGCTGCCACCAATGACAATCAATAGCAAGATGAAGGGGCAGAGAGAGAGAAGGAGGGGGAAGAGTGGGAGGGAGGGTGTTGGGGAGAGAGAGCAAGAAGAGCAAGAGAGAGGAGTGAGAGGAGCCTTTTCCCTGGATCTGTTCGTTCTGGCATTCAAGGTACTTCATTCATTCTCGGGGACTCCTTATCTGCATGTTTCCTCTCTTATCAGACCAGCCTCCTACTGCCTCTTGCTAATGCCTTGGCTCCTTTTCTCCATGCCCTTTGCTCACAAAAGTCCTCTTGCCTGGGAATGCCCACCTTGACCTCCTCTGACACATCTTACAAAGCCATTTAGAATCCCATCTCATAGGGTGCTCCTGACCTCTTGCTCATGTCATTATTGGGTACACAGTCCAGCACGTCACTATTGGCTGAGGTCAAGGTCATTCTAGTTCTTCTGGGTTGCCTGACCTTTCCAGATGCACCCTAGGTTCAATGAGGACAGTGGTCATTTGGTGTGTGTCCTGTATCTTCCTAGGACCCAGCCTAGGGCGGGGCACGTTGTAGGTGCCCTTGTGTTGCTTGGGAGTGAGTTGACATAGGAGGAGGAGGAGGAGGAGGAGGAGGAGGAGGTTTGGCTGAGCTGGAATCAGTCCTCCCTCAGTGAGAGGGTGGAGGGAGGGTAGCCCCTGCAGGAAGGGTCACATTCCTATTCTCTGCCCTTCATAGGAGATCAGCAGCAAAGTGGTTTCCTGGGGGAAATATCCTGCCCAAGGGTCATGCCCACTAAAGGGTCCTTATTCAAAGAAATCAGAAAAGAAACCACTGCCTTCTCCGTAAGAGAGTGGGATTCTTGCCATGGGCCATCTGGGGACCTTGCCTACCCTCCTTGCTCCTGGGTAACATGTGTGAGTATGTGGGCTAATGAATGCAGCTGCTCATGGTCTCAGCACAGCATATCAACTGAGGAAATGGGAGGAATTTTTCTAACCAAGGACAAAGAAAACCAAGTTCCTATCACTGGAATACTAAAAATAGGGCAACTTGGATGGAGGAAAAGTGGCAAAATCGGGTCTCCGTATGGTGCCCTGGAAATGTTCACAGTTTTGAGGTTATATCCCATCCACTGACTGAGCCCAGCTGGCCCTGGGGGGCTTTCATAGTCTGGGGAAAGCCTGTCACATAGTAAGAAGGGCCAACACATGGTGAGTGAGTCCTCACTGAGGGCCAGGAGTAAGCCATACACAGGACATGTGTTGGATCAGGGGTTATGATAAGGGTTTTGTAGAAGAAGAGCTGAGACCTTATATTCACACAGCTCGTGAAGGGTGGAATTAGGAACTGAACCCAGGTCTTCATCATTTACAGTTCATGCTCATCACAGGCATCACCCTGTGCCTTTGAGCCACACAATGGTGAGGGAAATCTGGGCTGGAGCTGCTATGCAAACCCAGTTCCCAAGCGAAGTGGCCTGTGCAGACTCTGAGGAGATGCCCGTGCCTCTGGGAAGAGCAGGACAGTGGTACCCCAGCCCTGGGACGAGAAGGTGAAACTCCCAGGAGGTCAGACCTGGGCTGTCACCAGGTGTCCCAAGGGTCCTGGCGGCCCAGAGTCATCATCCTGGGGTCCTGCAGGCATCCCGCAGCCCCTCTGCCTGAGCAGTGGGCACAGTGGGTGTGGAGGTGGGGGTCCTGCCTCCCTTCCTGCGTGCCAAAGCCCCAGCTGGCACAGCAGCCCCCAGCACCCCCAGCCACTCACCATGCTGTTCCAGAGATTCAAGGCGAGTGTGCGGGGATCCTGGAGTGGTTGATCCCCCTGAAATAGAACCAAATAAAAACCTGTGTTTGCCCCTAAGAATGGTGACCTGCTGCACACTTTGGACCTCCCTGGTAGAGATGGGGTGGCCCTGACCAGACTCTCTAAGTCCCAGTGCCACCATTATTGGTGGGCACTTAAAGGACCATGTCTGGGGTCAGGCTCAGAGGTGAGGGTCTGCAGGGCCAGGTCAGATGTCTGGTTGCTCTTCATTATCATAAGGTTATACATACTCAGCTAAACAGCAGAAAGAGCAGGTGACGGGGAAGTGAATTGCGTGTGTTCTGAGTGGGGTGGGGGGATGGGAATGAATATTTCTCCTTTTCCTTTTAAACCACTATTTGAACATCACTGAAGCCCTGGAGGGAAGAGACAATGACTCCAAAAGGCAGGACCCAGGAGCCTGGAGGGAGAACCATCCCAGATGCACAATGCTAAAGCCTTAGAGGGACCTTGCTGGGCATGCACGAACCCCCCGTAGTGCTCATGGTCTGGGCAGCCCTCGTGGGGCAAGAGGCATTTGCCCAGTGACCTGGGGGATGGGTGGGGGCAACTCCAAGCCCCTCCCTTCCAGGGATGGATGTAGAGTGTGCAGGGGGACGAACATGGTGTGCTGCCCTGAAATTCTATCCTGAACAGTCACAGTAGCTCGGAGGAACTGAGGGCTTCCCAGACACAGGTGCTGCTCCGAGCTCCATACATGTATTTGCTCATGCAATCCTGACAATCACCCTAGAGGGAGAGGACGTTAGTAATGGCCTTGAACTCACAGATGAAGAGCCAAGGCACATAGAGTGCAAACAACTCACCCAAGGTCACACAGCTGGCCCATCCCAGAGTCAGGGCCTGTCTGGATGGAGTCCATGTTCTACCTTTGGGCTCTTGTGCCTCTAAGAACCTGCCTCATGGGTCTACTCAACCCCATGGCAAAAGAAAGTAGAAGAGAATACGGCAGCGTTTCTCCCCCAGGACTGCTTATGCTAGGCTTGTGGAAGCCCAGCTGGCCTGTGGCTTCTGTGGAGGCAAGGGAGGAAAGGGGGAAAGCTGGTCCCACCTCCTCACAGCCCCTCTCACTCACCAAGGCTGGGGTCTTGTAGGAAAAAGGCTGGAAGACCACTGCGAAGGACTCCTGCTTGTTGTACTTGCTGGAGGCCAGGAGCTGTTCCCAGCTTTCCTGAAGGAGGGAGCAGAGGCGTGTGGAAACTGAGCCCGAGCAAGGCCCAGCCTGCCCCATCCTCCCACCAGACAGTTCAGAGCCGCTCCTGGGGCAGAATCACCCATCTGTGCCCTTCTGAATGAAATGCTATTTGGAAGCCCCCCCCCCATCCCATCTCATACTTCATGGCCCTCTGATGAGCTACATCAGGTTTTCATTTTCCTCTGAGGACTCAGCATCACATACTACCAGAGATGGACCTGAAGTATATTCTCTGGGAGCTCAAGAAGTACACACCAGCCCAGGACGAGCTAGGACCCCCACGTTCTCCTCAAGGGCTGGGTTCTGTAGAGGGATTAATGTGCCATTAACTATTCCACAAATGTCATTTCCAAAGTGAGAAGTGCCGTATATAACTTCATAGATGACTTTCTTCTTAAATAAAAATCATGTTAGGGGTGCCTGGGTGGCTCAGTATGTTAAGCGTCCAACTCTTGGTTTTGGCTCAGGTCATGATCTTATGGTTTGTGAGTTTGAGCCCCGCGTCCAGCTCTGCATTGACTGCACAGAGCCTGCTTGGGATTCTGTCTCTTACCCACTCTCTCCCTTTGCTCCTCCCCATCCTCTCAAAATGAACAAAGTTAAAAAAACATTTTTTAAAAAATTATCGGGTTAACACACATCAGGAGGAACTTGTGCTTTGAGCTGTTTGCTGAAAGGGATGATGGCACCCCCTAGCCATCCACACTCCCTTGGGTCTCTTCTCTAAACTAGAATGTTCATCCTCAGGAGTCCTGCCTTGCCCATGCACTGTGGTCTGGGGAGCAAGCCCACCCCGGGCAACAGCAGCTCACCAGTCACATGCATGGTACAAGCAGTGATGACAACAGAAAGCATTTCAGAAGGAATTTGCAAAGTTCTTCCTGATTTTTAAGTTTATTTATTTATTTTGAGAGAGGGTATGAGCTGGGGAGGGGCAGAGAGAGCGAGATTGAGAGAGAGAGACAGAATCCCAAGCAAACTCTGTGCTGTCAGCGCAGAGCCCAACACGAGCCTGAACTCATGAACCATGAGATCATGATCAAAATCAAGAGTCAGGAATCTGACACACTGAGACACCCAGACACCCCTTCATCTGTCACTTTAGGTTCCACCACTGTCCTTTGCTCCCACCAGTATTTAGTCCCCACTGTGCAAAATACCAAAGTATCGCCAGGAAGTGAACGAAGGGTAGCTCTCTTTGGTCCCTGACTCTTAGTCCTCAATTCAGTGGAAGAGGTTCGATATTAACAAGCTTGCTCCTTCTTCTTTCCTACCATCCCTGTTCTCCTCGGGATCACCTGCCCCCATGGGCCAACAGCCAGTCTCCCAGGGTGGGCTCACCTGATGGGACCACTGTGTCACAATCTCAGAAAGCTTCGAGGTCTCCCCTGAGTATCTGCAGGGCTCATCTGCGAGGCTGCCGGGCAAAACAAGCCAGAAATGAGAGTGTGGGTGCAATGCCGGCCATTCATGCTGCCCATGGTGGAAGAAGGGAGCTGGCCGGGGGTCCCTGGAAGTTGCTTAGGGAGGATGGAAAAAGTTGGAAGTCTTAGAGGTGCCGGAGAAGAAAGGAGGCACACACTGGGGAGGATGAGGGGAGGGTCGCTGTCATGGGATTGATGTACACAAGGTGCCCCATGCCGTGCCTGACACATGGCAGCCAATCAACAAATGCTGGTCTCATTTCACTTCCCTTTATACCTGAGATGAGTCCCTTGGTGCCAGTGAGAAACCAACAGAACCTCAGAGAGATCCACCAGGTTCACAAATGCTTTGGGGACCTAGGAAGATACGAGGAAGAAAATGAGCCTTTGCAAGGTCACCACCATTGCTGCCCAGGGGCTTCTCTGGAACCCTTGGTCTGAGCCTGTTGGGTGTGTGGTTGAACATGGCAGTCCTCTCCTTGGTTAAACACCTCCTTTGGGATGTGCTTGGCTGGGATCTGTCCAAAGCTGCCAGCACTGCCACTGTGGAAAGGTGTCATTCACCACCCCTCATGGGGGCAGAGCACCGCTCCACCAGTGTCAACAGGGGAGTAGGACCTTGGTGGCAGCGGGACTGTAACCCTGACAGAAAAGCTGCCTCCCTGGGGATCAAAGCATTGGGCTGAGAGTCACAGAGCTCCCCTGGGTTCCCAGAGCTCCCCTGCTCATCACGTCGGGCTAGAGAGGGAAGGCCCTTGGCCATCACTGTCTCAGACTCAGAGGCCTCAGGAAAGAGGAGTGTCCCTGAGACCCCAGTGAGAAACTGTGCTCTATCCCTTCTTCCTCCCCAGAAGGCTTGCTCAGAACTATTCTTGGATTGCGAAGAGCTCTATACCTGACCCGGGTTTTCCTTAAAAGGTAAGAAGACTGGCTCCTCCACACCCTTGGTTTTCCCTTGGGTCTTGGACTCACCCCTGAATCCTTTCTCCGTATCTTAGCGGAGAACACTGGAGAATAAGCTGGAATCTGCCCCATCAGCCCTTGGAAGGACAACTTCCTCCCGGCTGTCCAAGGCATCCATGGGGAAGGGAAACTCAGGGCCCGTGGTCCCTGGGCACTGGGGAGCTGCAAGTCTCACCTCTTGGTCCAGGTAGTCCAGCACCCCAGCTAGCATGTGCAGGCTTCCCACCGCGTGCCTGTGCTGGGAGAGGAGAAACGTGCTGAGGGCAGGTGGGGATGGGCACGTGGGGCCGAGGATGTGCAGGCTCCTGCTGGCCTGCCCCCTTCTCTCCCCGCCCCCTTATCTAAGTCCTTAAATCCAGGAATAATTGTGCTCCCTCTTTGGACCTGACTTTCTTCAGATCAAAGTGATTCCATCAGCCTCTGGGAGGAAGTCTAGTCCCAGGGTTTTGTCCATTCTCTGACTTCCCTACCCATCGTCCACCAAGAAAAACCAGACTCTCTAAAATGGGAAGTTCTGGGGGTGCCTGGGTGTCTCAGTCGGTTAAGCGTCCAACTTTGGCTCAGGTCATGATCTCACGTTTCGAGGGTTCGAGCCCCGTGTCAGGCTCTGTGCTGACAGCTCAGAGCCTGGAGCCTGTTTCAGATTCTGTGTCTCCCTCTCTCTCTGACCCTCGTCTGCTCATGCTGGCTGTCTGTCTGTCTGTCTGTCTCTCAAAAATTAATAAAATATTTTTAAAAAACCAAAAAAAAAACCCAAAGCCTATCTTAAAAAAAAAAAAAGAAAAAAAAATCACTTTATCTGAAGAAAATCAGGTCCCAAGGAGGAACACAATTACCCCTGGATTTAAGGACCCAGATGGGCCTCAAAACTTCTGCATGGCACACTTTTATCAGATGCTCCCCTGCCACATGGGCCCCCTGGGGAGAAAAGGGTACAAAGGAGAGAAGCTGAGCCAGCACCTATTATGAATATTTAAAGACACCTCCTACCCACCCAATTGTTTGTTTGTAATGAAAATATATAAGCAAACAAAAGGACCTCAACAGTCAACCCTGGTTTACCTTTTCAGGGTAAAAAAAAAAAAAACTAATAATAAATTTTGCGACAAGACAAACTCCTAAGCAGCCTGCAAACCAGCTGTCCCCTGAGGCGACATAGCTCAGACAGGAAGACACTGAAGGCCCGCCTAGTAGCTGTTCTGTCTCCTGGGGGGACACAGGCAGGGACTCTGGAGACAGCTGCCAATCACTCGAGCTGGAACAGCGCTCGAAGGGCAGCTCCGACCCTGCATCCCTGCTTTGATGCAAAGGTGTCCTCTCAAGGCTGGGCTAGCCCTCTGTCACTCTAGGCGGCAATAAAGTCTTTTGTTCATTTCCTGCAGTCTAAGGGAGTCTCTCCAGGAGTATGACAGTCAGCATCACACCTTCCCTTCCGAAGAGTCTTGGGAATTGCCTAGAAAGGTCCCTGCTGCCCATCTGTACCCAATTCAGGGCATCCCTCTTCCATAGGGAACCCGGGGATCCCTGTGTCCTTTGACCCCTATGTCAAGCCCTGCTTTAGAGACACCTTAGTCAAGGTGGTGGCAAAGGAGTATTTTAGCTTTGACTTTAATGTGTTAGTTTTTTTTTTTTTTAAGGCAAAAGCATTTGTGCCTTGTTTGTCTAACTAAAAATAAAAGTAAATAAGACATAATGGATACATGCATATGGAAATGCGTTGTGTAGGCAAGAATGCTTAAAGGCATTAATACACGAAAGAATGCAATAATCCATAATGCTTGAATAGGAGATAAAGTGTATGGAAGGAATTGTGAATGAGTGTGAGCATCAGTGAATGCATCCAAACATTAAAAAAAAAAAATCAAACAAATGCTAGCATAAACAAACTCGTTATGAATACAATAGCATAGCAGATGCCTGCATGTAAGAAGGAAGGATGAATTTATGTATCAATAGATAACCGATGAATGGATGGATGGGTGGATGGATACACAGAGGAATTCAGCAATGCTTAATTGCTTGAGCACTTCAGTGCATGAATGCATAAATTCATGAGTAAATGTTGGTGTGTAGAACGACCCAAAAGGGGAGCAGAGAATAAACAGGGAGTGTAAACTTCACTTGGCATTGGAGAAAACAGAGAGTAAAGTAGAAAAATAAATTTTCAAGATCTATATGCTACAAACCCAGGAGATCTGCAGGAATATTGTTCCATGAAAGCTGATCAGGGGAGGTGGGCCTCGCTCACCAATCTCCTAGGGCTCAACATCGGTAATGGAAGGGGGGCCGGGGTTGATGGTGGGGCAAGAATCAGTGAGAGCATGGGGCATTTGGAGGAAGGCAGGAGCATATGTTGTGGGAGAGGAGCACAGGAAAGAAGACAGCACCTCAAGAAACTTCACCCACCCATGCCTGTGCTGTGGCCTGGTGGGGGCCCTGGATGGCGCCGAATGCGCAGTGGACAGATAACTGTGCTGCCAAAAGTGGCTTACGTGCCCAGGACTTCAGGCTCCTGAGGAGTCTGTGTGCCATTTACGTCACCACAGCCTGGGTATCTAAGTCACCCCTTATACTTTGAACTGATCCTAGCCAGGACTAATCTCCGGTAAAGACTTAAGTCATAAAGAGTCACCTACATTAATAATAGACGCAGCCGCACATTTCACACCCAGTTCCCAGGAATGCTGAAGAGCCTGGAAGTTGCGGTTTACCTCCGTAAATACTAGCTTCCCCTTATAACTAGAGCCCATGGGTCCCCAGGTGACAAGAGCATCCATATCCTGCTTTATTTCCCAAATTCAGCACTTACATACAAGCACAGCTACAAGAAGCGAGTTTTAACTAGGAAGCTGATTTTCCTTAGTCGCAGAGTGATTACTAACTCAGCCTCTCTACACTTCAATTTCCCTTCCTTGAAGGACATGTCCTTCCTTGAAGGACAGTACATTAAAAATACTGCCCCTGTATATGGCTCTTGGGCCCACAGATCTCTAATACCCATTTCTTTATCTGTCTGTTGCCCAAGCTCTGAAATAGCTGCTGACAGGTGTAGACTAGGCAGGTTTAGGGTTGTCCCTGCTGTCCCCATCCTCTGCCTCCCAGCCTCTGGCTTACCTGTTGGGCGAAGGGACAGAGGTGACCCTGGCTTGTGTTACTGAAAAACACATTGATGAGCTTCCAGTCATTTTGAAAGTCAAGTTGCTGAAAAAAAGGACAAAGCATAAAAGGAGAGAGTGGTAAGACCTAGCACCAAGAGAACTTTTTCCTTTCCTTTTTTGTTTTATTTATTTCTGAAAGAGAGAGAGAGAGAGAGAGCACGCGCAAGAGCGCATGAGTAGGGGAGGGTCAGAGAGAGAGGGAGACACAGAATCTGAAAACAGGCTCCAGGCTCTGAGCTGGCTGTCAGCACAGAGCCTGACGCGGGGCTCAAATCCACGAACTGTGAGATCATGACCCGAGCCGAAGTCAGACACTTAACTGCCTGAGCCACCCAGGCACCCCAACTTTTTCCTTTTCAAGTCTGTCCATTTTATTACCCGCACCCATAAAATCATGTTTATGAATTTTGTTTCCAATGAAGAAGTACATGGTGGGAATCTAAAGTTGTATCACTGCTCTAGAAGGCAATTTGGCAAAATGAATCAAAAAGTATTTTTTAAGGGAGTACCTCTTGATCTAATAATTCCATTTCCTCAGCATATATTTTAAGGAAACAAGGATACATGAAGAACTCAGCTGCAATGATGAAGCCTTGTTGATAAGAGTGAAAAATTGGAAACAACATAAATGTATAAAATAAGGGGATTGCTGTATAAATTGTGGAACACTCATAAGATGTAGTTGTTAAAACAACGCTGGAAAATGTAATTATTGTCATGGGAAATATTACATCGAGAAAAGCAGGTTATAAAAAGCAGCTACATCTAGTAACCTCCCTATTTAATAAAATATATACAGATATATGTGCTTACAAAAAATACGGAAGGGAATATACATCAAGTTGTTAACAGCAATTATCTCGGGGTATCAGGTTGAAGGATGGTTTTAGTATTCTTTTTGTTTATCTTTGTTTTCTGATTTTTCTATAATGAGCATGTATTGGTTGCAAAACCAAAAAAAAAAAATCCTTTTCATTTTGTTTTTTAAGAGGTACACTTGAGAAACCTTAGACTGCGCTTTAGATTTTAGCTCTAACTAGCTGTGTGAACTTGGGCAGGGCCCTTGACCCCTTAGGACTTCAGTTTCTTCATCTACATGTAAAATTATGGGATTAGATTCAGGATCTCCTGGCCATTCTCCAGAATGTTATGAGTATTCTAGAAATTCTGGAATTCTCCCAGTAAGGGCAAACACTTAGTAGCATAGCGCCTGAACCTGTCACTGTTCCCGTATCACCTAGAATGATCTAGCTCTAATCCCTGAGCTCTGCAATGAAGGCATGGCTGGCCCCGATAACATCTTGCCTTGGTTCCTGGGGGTAGCAAGGCTTGCCTTGATCTGGTACTTGCCCGTAAGGAGGCCACAAACGATTGGAGGAGGCTTATTACAAACTCATATGCGTAGAGAGCATTTGGGCTGCTAGGAGAATGGGTTTGCTGAGGGCTGGAAGCTTGCCCCTGGCCCCAGCACACATGCCAGTCTCAGAGCCTGGGCCAGCCTGCACGCTGCCCGAGACCCCAGCATGTCTCATACAGGACTTCCACCTAGGAACTAAAATGAATATGAAAATATCAGCAATCGTCACCTCAAGGTCATTGGCTATAGGCTTTCATGAGGGTAACACTTCTGTGCCAGGCACATCTGACACTCCATTTAAGCCTCTCTAAGCCTGTGCTGTAGCCTCTTTTATTACCCCCATCTCATCAATGTAGAAACTGAGGCCTATAGAGGTTAAGGGCCTTATCTAATGTCACACAGCTAATAGGCGGAGAATTCAGGATTCTCACTCAAACCGCCTCCCTCTGGAACCCAGTCTCTCAACTGTCTCCCCCAGCGAGAAGTCATTTTCATCTGCTGACTTATGGCAGGACCGCATTGTGAACCTAAGAAGCGGCCCTATGTTTTTCAATGGACTCCAGAGGATCGCTACAGGAGAGCCCAGACCACACTGGTTGCTGGATGCTGGGCACGGTGGCACTGGGGTCACGGGCCCAGGGTGTTTGGTCTGATCACCTCGCAGCAGACATGGGTAGCCCGGCCTCGGAGTCAGGAGGGTCCCCACCTGGTTCTCCTTCATGCTCCGCACCAGTCCTTCTGCCTGTACCTGTAAGTCTCTGCAGGGAGGGAGGGAGCAGAGAGGAAAATCAGTTCAACAGAGCTTCGTAGAGGACTGGAAGCTTGCCCCCGGCCCCACCGCAGGTGCCGCTTCAGAGCCCGAGGCGAGGCCGCACGGCAACCC
>NW_027531902.1:2508817-2592323 GCF_008692635.1 Crocuta crocuta
TCTACGGGGCAGACACTGACCTGATTTTTAAAATTAGGCCCGTCAGGCAGACTGAAATCCATGCAGGAGTCACGTTTTGACTTTGATTTAATGCAAACCTTTATTTCTAAGCCTCTTTGACTTGGCCAGCACCCACCCCGCAACCCACCCAGATGCCCGGAACAGACAGAGGTCCACAACCCCAGAGAAAGCCAGAAATGGGACTTACTGAGCACCAGCGTGGGCCACCACTGTCTTCCCGGGGGCACACAGGGGCCTCAGAACAGAGGGGTTGAAATATCTGATGATGTCTGAAAGGACTAAAGAGAGAGCTGCTTTGAGGCTGTGGCCCTGCCAGCTGGGGGGGACCTGGAAAGGCAGACCACCCCTTCCCACTCCCCCACCCCCCGGTAGGGTGAGGTCCCAGGGTGGCTCCACTATTCCAAAGCACGACCTTCACACCCTGCCACCGGCTGCGAAGTCAGCCTCGGAGTGGGTCCCTGGAAGTGAATGGGGCTAAAAGCTGGCACCCGTCCAGTGCGAAGTCAAGCCAGTGCTGAGTGCTTTACATGTGTGAAGGGGAAACTGAGGCAGAGAGAAACCAAGCAAGCTACCCAAGGTCTCGCGGTAAACTGAGATTGCTGAAATTTGAACCAGAGCTTTGAAACACCAAGGTTTTCACCGTCGCACACCATCAACTCCTTAGGGGAAGTGTGCTAGGACAGGGAACCGGGTAGGCTGCCTCCGAGCCCCCCTTCCTCCTCCTGAGAGTGACAGCAGGGCGGGAAAGCTCCAGGGAACACACGTCCCAGAGCTGACAGCCAGAGGACCGCTAAAAATAGTGCTGTCAGGAGCAGTTAAGTTGTGTCTTGATCCCAAGAGAGGAGAGGGCAGAGCTGGGAGAGTGTCATGGGAAGGAGATGCCTCCCCCCACCCTCAATCCTCCTTTCCTTTTGCCCCCACCCAGAAGAGCCTGGCGCTTTGTGGAAGCAGAATCCAGCCCATGCTGTGCAGGCAGCAGACAGCGGGCAGGAAGTTGGGAGACTGGTCTCTTGGCCTTGCCAGCCTGGGCAGTCACCCAAGTCCTATGTGACTCGGTCTTCATCCTCAACCCAGACTCATGAGCTTCCTTTTCTAAGTCCCGACCAACTCGGAGGAGGACCCCCTTCCCACATGTGGTGAGAAAACAGGAAGCTCAGATGCCAGCCGAAGACGACAGGGACAGGGTGTGCACACGCACGTGAGTGTGTGCACGTGCGTGTGCACGCATGCGGGCGGCTGAGGGAGGGAAGACACTTTCCCTCCCTCCCCTCAGGATAGTCTGTGAGAGCAAATGACAAGACATGAAAAGCTGGTGCTCAGTCTTTGGGAGAGAACTGCTTTCCAAGGTAGAGGTATTTGTACTGTATTAGTCCTTTGTGATCAGACATGACCGTGATCTTTTCACATGAAGCTTCCCATCATTTTGTTTTAGGGCTGCTGCGCGGCTCGCCTGTCCTTGTTGCCTCTCTCTGTTTCCAGTGAGGGCACAGGCTGTGGGGCTGGACCACCTGAGTTCCAAGGGACTCTGCCACATACTGATCCTGTACCTTTGGGAAAGTCCATTTACCTCAAGACTCAGTTTTCCCATCTGCAAAATGGCCATGGTGGGCAAGGGCATGGCCAGATCTGAAGAACTCGGAGGTTCTGGGATTGAAGAGCAGGTGGGCTGAACCAGATAACGTTGGGCCATCCCCAACACACCCCTGCGCTGGCCTGGATGTCCCTGGGGCCCTTTCCTCTTGGCAGACCAGTTGCTTCTCTGCCGGCTTGGCCACCTGGCTGAGCTCCCGGGTCTGGCCCTCCGCTCCTCCCCACTTTCCCATGCATCAGGGAGGCTGGATGCACCAACAGCTACAGGTGAGAACATTCAGGACATTCAGGTGTCCTCACTGCCTTGCCTCCTGCTGCCATGGGACTCCTGGTCACTCTTTGCTGAGTGAGGGGCAGCCAGGACTTGTTACCATGTGGGTGAGGGATGAAAAAATGGACTCAAGTTGAGAAATCAGGCAAACAGCAGTTGTAGTCATGCTTCAGAGCCTAAACTACATGCCACCTTCCCAGACACTCCATATATCTCACTACATTTCTTTTTTCCTACCATTTAAAGGTAAATAGGGCCAAACCTAGGAAGAGCTGCAACGGTCGCTAAGTCAGTTGGGGCCTCTTCTTTTGGAACACTTTGACCTTCCGCAAGGGGACCCTGCCACCACTTTGGTCACCAATATTCCCTCACCTGTCAGTCAAATCCTAGAGGGCTGGACACCTGGTCTCAGCCTTCCCTACTGGATGGGGAGGGCTGAAAAGAAGGGCATTATCTTATTCATCCATCCTTTGCAGAGATTCTAGTAATTCCCAGGCGCTCGAGAAATTTGCGGGCTGCACTGACAGGGCACTATCTACCTCAGTCATTGTGCCCATTGTGTGGAGGTGACACTCCAGCATCTTTGCTCCAGTTATGAAGGGCAAGGTGGTTTCTTTGTTCTTGGCTTGAGAGCACCAATCATAGGCAACTAACATCCCATTAGGCTAAGGCAGTGGCATTAAGGGACTTGGGGGCTTCAGAAGGACTTAATAAAGTCATAAGGGACCCTTGACAGTAAATGAAAAAAAACCCAGGCCACAAATTGCATATTCATAAGCACATTCAGATGTGAAAAGGCCAGAATGCTAACAATGATCATCTCTGGGTACTGGGATTAAAGTTAATTTTTATTTTCTTCACTCCATTTTCCTGAACCCAATTGACATATTTATTTTACAAGTAAGGGAATTATTACAGAAATAGACTGAAAATTAGACCTGGGTCTTCTCCTTGGTGCAGAGAGAAGAGAGTGAAGAATGGTGGAGAGTTTCCCTCGAG
Source organism: Crocuta crocuta (assembly GCF_008692635.1). NCBI lineage: Eukaryota > Metazoa > Chordata > Mammalia > Carnivora > Hyaenidae > Crocuta > Crocuta crocuta. The sequence goes on from NW_027531902.1 coordinate 2,511,699, forward strand.
GAAGTGCTACAAGTCCAGCTTTGGGGTCCTTGGAGAGAAGCGTCAGGACTCTGCCACCCCTGATGTCTCCCCCAGGTCCCTTAACTTAATGCCTCATTCCTTCTTTTTGCTCAGAGACCCTTGGACACATTTCTCACAACCCCCACCTTTTAGGTAGGTGACTTTTCATACCCTGGCTCCATGATGAAGTAGCCAATAAGGTACACACTTTTCACGAACCCAAATGCTGCTGCGTTGGGAGGGATGAGGACAATATGGAATGTGGTCACGAAGACACAGGACTCACCTGTCACCACTTCCATGCATGCCTGCTGTGGCCTTCGGTCCGTCCTGCAAGTAAAAGCAAACGTGCAAGCATCAGACTGCATCTGTCAACCCTTTCCCTCCACTAATGTGATCTAGTTCTTAATAAGCTATGGCTCGGCCTCGCTGTGGTTCTGGGTTTATCCTTCCTGGAGTGAGAGACACCACAGATGGCTATGGACCCATCAGAATAGGGTGAACAGCTTTGCTGCGTCCTCCTCTAGTCTGGCCCAAAGCTGGAAGGGGATGCAGCCCCCGGAGTAGAAGGAGAAGGACTCCGGCCCAACCCTGCATGCTTCCCCCAAAGCAGAGCACGGGGACAGGTGGCTGGAAGCAAGAACTCCATATTCAGCCCTCTCCCCCGCTTTCCTCCCTATTCACCCAGAGGACCCCAGGGGGATGTGTGGGCAGAGGAGTGTTGGACGAGGAGGCAGGAGGCTGGGTTCTCATCCCTGTTCTGCCTCCTGCTCCTAAGAGCACCTAGAGCAAGCCATCACCACCCCGGCCCTTGGGTCTCCCCGTCAACTGAGTCAACAGATGAGAGCAGGTCCCCTCTGAGGCTCCCCTCCGCTCTATGGCTCTGTGGTTCCAGGACAGTTACCAGTTTTGCTTCTCCAGGTCAACGGTCCCGGAGGCTGGAGGCTGGAAAAGATAGGAGGTGTGAAAAGCCCAGCCAAGGAAGGCAGCAAGAGCCTATCCTTGTGGGACCCCGGGTGCCTCCACCCAAGAAGAACCCATGGATTCAGAGAAAGGCCAAATCTTCTCATGAGTGTCAGCCTTCCTACGCAGCACGTTTGTTCATTTGTTCGTCAGAACCCAGAGCAACAGAAGGTGTGAATGTTTTCTTCAGAACAGGAAACAGCGACAGGAGAGCTTAGATTCAAATGCATCTATGTAGACGTTAACCTCCACATAGGCATGAAAGGGACGGTTTCATTGCATGACCTTTCTAATCTGAAATTCTGTTTTTTGACAGTCTTCCTTGACTCAAATGTTAAGCGCATGGGGGCAAGAGTTTGCATCTGTTTTGTTCTTGACTATATTCCTTGGACCCAGAACAGTGCCTGACACGAAGTCTCTGATTTTCCTCTCAGGAAAATGCTGGACAACACAGGACACTTCCTGCCAAAGATGTTCCCTGACTATAGGACGGAGGCAAGACTGTGGGAACCCACCTGGACATTGTGTCCTTGGCAGGCTCCTCAGGAGTGGAATTGTGCTCAGTAGATAGAAAGTACTCAGTATGTATTAGCTATCATTAGTAGTAGTATTTTCACAGGTTCTGACACAGCTTTTCTCTCTCAGACTTCCTAGAAGATAGTGTCCCCAGGTATTGTGGTGACAGATGACAGTTGTACTCACACTACCTACACCCAGTCTGCTGTGGCTTCTCTTTAAAGAGCCCATCTATTCTTTTTTTTTTTTCCTAGGAGAGAGAGAGAGAGAGAGAGAGAGACAGCGTGAGCAGGGGAGGGTCAGAGAGAGAAGGAGACACAGACTCTGAAATAGGCTCCAGGCTCTGAGCTGACAGTCAGCACAGAGCCCGACGCGGGGCCCGAACCCAAGAACCGTGAGATCATGACCCAAGCGAAAGTCGGACACTTAACCAACTAAGCCACCCAGGTGCCCCATAAAGAGCCCATCTATTCTTAACCACCCAGCTCAGTGGACAACCAGTCTATAAAGCTGGGTTACACTTCTGGATCCTTCTTGGGAACGCAGGCTGACCACAACCTTCATCTAAGTGGGATAGAGTCCTTTACTCCTCAAGAAGAAAGAGTTTGAAAGGCAATATTTCCAGGGAAATGCAGCAAGCTAAACAAAATCACACTACAATGCAAGTCAGGAATCATAAACCAGGATGCCGGGCTGGTGAAGTCATGAGGGCAGCCGGCTCCTGGGCTAAGGCAAAGTGGACAGCCTGTGTCCAAGCAAAGGGGATCTGAATGATAACAGAGCCCCTGCCCAGAACAAGCTGGTTGGGGCTGATGAGGGGAAGGAAAAGGAGAGAGCAAGAGGAACAAGAGAACAAGAGGGAGAGAGGGGGAAGAACCTAGTTAGAAGTCACAGTAAGGGAAGGCGGGGACAAACCCAGAAAACTCCTGTCTCCATCTTGCCTGCTGGCAGCCATTCTCTCTCCATATCACTGTGGCTAAATGCACTATGGTACTGGAGAGACAAACCTAAATGAGACACAAACCTGGTCTTCGAGGAAGTTGATAGAGTGGCCTGTAAACTCCCTGGCATGGAAAATGTCTAGAACTCTTAGTTAAGCAAACAAAGCAAAACAAAAGAACAAGTCACAGAGAGTATGTGCAGTATAACCCTATTTAGGCTATACACACTCTCTCTCCCCCTATGTATTGGGGTGTGTGCGTGCGTGTGTGTGAGCGTGTGTGCCTACTAAAGCAGAATAGGTGATCCAAGGAGATCTCCAATTTTTTATTCTGTATACATATATTTTGTTTGACTTTTTTAAAAGTTTACTTTCAAGAGAGCGAGCAAGCGGGGGAGGGGCGGAGAGAGAGGGGGACAGAGGATCCGAAGCGGGCTCTGCACTGACAGCAGAGTCCAATGTGGGGCTTGAACTCTTGAACCGTGAGGTCATGACCCGAGCCAAAGTCAGAAACTTAACCCACTGCCGCCCAGTCGTCCCTGAGTTCAATGTACCACATACGTTAGTTTGAAAATAATTTTTATGAGCATTTGCAAATCTGATCTTTAAAGTTCTGTGAAGATAAGTTTGTCTGGATCAGTTAAACAGACACATGCTACAGGTACAGGTAAGTGAGGCTTAGTTACAGAAAGTTCCAGGAATTCAGAAAAAAAAAAGTACCAGTATTATAAATTCTTTTCTTTCTAAATTCACTGCTTTCCATGATTTTCCCCTGGCCTGACACTTTCTATAAACCAGACTATGTTCACAATCACTGTCTCTGGGAGGACAGGAAGGCTGTCTCCTAGGAACTGTGTTTTCAGGTTTTACCCTGAAGGCTGAGGTGCCGGCTGTGTGATGGTAATGATTCTGGGGGTGGGGACACCATCCCTGATGGGAGCTGTGTTCAGTGCCAGGCCAGCTCACAGGAGGAGAAAGGGGGCCCAAGAGTGACAGGCAGGAGCCCAGGGGTCTGCATAATTCATGAGCAAGAGAGCTCCCAGAGTTGCAGTCACAGGGGGAATCACCACCCCTAAGCCAGGTCTAACTTTAGAAACCTGACTTTGCGGGCTCCCTTCACTGAATTTCTCTACCTACATGGGAGAGTGCTTGAGTCCTCCAGTGAGCGTCACACATGTTCCGGGCCCATGGGGACATATGGGCTCAGCAAGCTCAACATGCTATCCGTGACACGAAGCCTCTTTTCTTGATCACCTCCCCTTCTACATCTCCTCCACTAGCAGCCCCCCACCTTCACCCCCATCAACACGCACTCATGGTCACACCAGGCACAGATAGCCCTGCCTGCCAGGTTCCACTGGGCCCCTGGTCTGTTTTCTAATGTGAAGTCTGGTTCTTTCTGGAGGGCCAGCACTGGGCGTGAGGAGTGGGCCAGGGCTTGTGGTGAGGGGACAGGGGAGGACCACTGGGAGGGAGCAGTGGTAGGTGGAGGAGGGAGGGAAGCACTGGAGGGGGGGGCGGGGGATTGTCCTGGTTCCGGGGCTGGGATGCAGCAGGATTCTGGGGCAGAGCAGAGAATGCTGGCCTGAGCACCCCTCCGGAGACCAGGGGTGAGGGGATGCTGTGGGAAGCCAGCACCGACCTGGAGTCACACTGGCATTTGGCTCTACTCTCCAACCCCCTTCTCTCCAGACCCTCCCTTGCTGCTCAGCTCTCTCTCCTCATTCTTTCCACCTCTCTCATTGCTTTCTTTCCCCTTCATCTGACCATATAAAATAAACCACCTAAAATCTATTAGCAAACATGGGTAGATTTTTAAAAATTCACCAAGTATGTAAGGATGATTTTTTTCTTTAGCTCATAAATAGAAAGTTTAAGAGATGATCTTTAAATTTCTGTGTGATCTTGGACTTAATTTGTCCAATGATTCAATTTATTAATGAGAAACTCCAAAAGTTTCCTCATTCTGACATATAGGGAGGCATTCATTTGATTAAAAAAAAGACACAAAACTCTCTAGAGTTTAGAACATCTCCCAGTCAGAGAATGTTCTTCTCTCCCAAAATGAAACACCTTGCCTGGCTACCAGGCATGCATTCTGAAGCTCACCAGTCCCAAACCCTGACTCCTACCTCCAGCTCCTTGAAATACTCACAGGTTCCACGTAGCCCATGGCTGCCACAAATTTAATATCAGAAGGTCTCAAAGAGTGGACTGCAAAGACAAGAAGTCGTGTAAGAAGGTCCAGATCTACATTTCCCACAATATGAGCCAAAGACACCAAATGGGAGGGGCAGGCGAGGGCAGTGAAAAGCTGAAGACCAGGCAGTCACTGGGACCCATAGGAACCCAGCAGGAAAGAGGCTCATTCTTCTCTGGAAGCCACAGGTATCCCACGAAAGGTCACTCATGTCCCTCCTTTTCCCTCTTGCCTGGCCCTCTTGCTGCTTTTTGCTTCCTTCTATCCCTTGGCTCTGCATTTCTGGGTCCCCATTAATAAGTAAACAGTAATGACCTGAAATGACCTGAGAATGACCTGGATACAAAAGGGATAATGTCAGCTTGAAGAGTGCCAGAGAACATCACTCAAAGTCTGAACACACATAAACCTCAGATGCAAGCAATATGCAAATGGTACACCAGGAAGCCTCCAGGACCCACCTGGGCCACCAGCAGTTTTAGAACTAAGTCTCCCTAGAAACCACTGACTTACTCTTAGTCCTGTTCCAGGGCCATTACAAGTAAATTTCCTAAAGAGACCGTTTCCTAAGAGGTGCATCGATTTCTTTTTCTAGCTACACTCCTTACATAACAGAATAGTAAGAATTGCATGCTTAACTGGAAACTCTTAGTGCGATGCAAACATAATCAAAGGCATTAAACATGGTCTATAATGCAGCCATTTCATAGGATAAAGCCAGAGAAGACGGCCAGCTCAAGAGCAACACTCATACCATCCCGGTGTTAGACAAATCTACTCCGTTATAGGAGAAACATGTCTACGACAGCCACTGTTGCATACATTACAAGATCCAGGAAGGCAGATGAGTGACCAAGCTCCAACCCACAGCTCCTGTGGCACCATCTGGACCCTCTGAAGGTGAGCTCCCAGAGGTCACCCTCTCCCAGGCAAGCCATGGGGCCATGTTGGTTCTATCTCTGTTGTTCTTCTATAGAAATAGCTGAGGGGAGAGGAGGAGGTGTGAAGGACCGAGGCTGGCGAAGAGGCTTGGATGGCCAAAAGATGCAAGAGGCGTAGGATTGGAGCGTCTGCTGGCCTCCTCACAGAGAAGATGCCAGCTTTCCAAGCTCATTGCTCAGGGTCACATACCTGACTTTGGAGGCACACTGGATCCTGACTTCTTTGGGTTGCATGGAAATGGAAAGTTCCTCAGGGCCTGCAACACAAACCAAACATCAGAAATATCAACTGCCCTTGTAGAGAAATATTGCAGGTCCTGAAACTCAGTGTACTTTGACCATGTACTTGTTCCCTCCAGGCTCAAAATTCAGAAGCAGTGATTATCCATAGTCCTGTTCGTCTAACTCTATACCCTGTTCACCTAGCAGAAGGGTACATGTGTCTATTGACAATGATCTTAGCAAGTGACAGGTAAGGATGCTTCAAAACACTAGGGAAGAAGGAGGGGGCAAGGAGGGAAGATAAAAAAAGAATAAAAATCAATTCTTGGGATGATGAAAAAGTTCTGGAGACAGAGAGTAGTGATTGTTGCCCAGCAATGGGATTGTCTTAATGCCATTGAATTGTACACTCAAAAATAGTCAAAATGGTAAATTTTATATTATGTATATTTTACCACAATAAAAAAATGATTAAGAAGAGACCCAGTACACCTAGACTAAAAGGTTTAAAAAAATTTGTTCTATGCTATGTTTTTTATAATCTCTACTTTCCCTCTTTTAACTTGATTATCTACACAAAAGTAGGTATAGGAGGCATCATGTTCATGTGCTGCTGGAAATGGTAAACCAGAAACTGGGAAACTCTGGAGTCCCCACCAGATTGGCGTGTCCTAAGCCCCGAGGGGCTGCTGAGAACAGAGAAGGGACTGGGTGACCAGCACTTGGGTTTTCATGACCATTCAGGCCTCGTCAGATGCCCATGCATGTCCAGAGCAGCCTCTGCTGGGAATCACATAGAAGGTCTTGGGCAGGGAGATCACGTCTTCTCCCCAGAATCAAGAGCAGAAGAGGAAATATTCCAACAGAGGAAAACACCCTGTAAATAGGGTGCTTGATCACATCTTGCTGTCACAAGATACAAGTTAATTTCTATTGAATTACTGATTTCGGTAAGAGATAAAGAATTTATTCTCAACTCTTATCTTGTGGATGTTCTGGGAAGACCTCACCCAGATGCCTTCAGATAATTCACAGCATTTGATCAAGGTTCACAGAGATAACAAGCCCATTTATAACTCTTTCTGGATGCTTCTAGGAACCACCAGCTCAGTCTGCAGGGATGATGGACCTCGAATTCCAGGAGATACAGTTGTGCCATCTCTGCCGTACCAGGCAGCTCGACTACCCCCAGGGGAAGCAGCTCATCCAGCCCATTCCGTCCATGCCTCAGGGGCGGGGAGGGGGATGTGCGAGGTAGGGATCTGCCAACTTGCCTCAAGAATTGGATATACCCACTAGAAAGGGAACCCACCCTGCTTTCCTACCAAGACAAAGCCCTCACCTCTGGTGATAGTTGCTTTTCCAGTGTGTTTTCTCCAGGAGAGGTAGTGGCCTGGGTGGGCCCTAAAAGAAAGAAAATACCATTCAGATTACTTAGCTGCAGCTTTAGATTTGCAGCTTTCATGCCCTTCCTCCCAGCTCTACCCATGTGCCCAGCTCAGCAATGTCCCTTGTGTTAGGAAAGTCTGGGGTCATTCCTCCAACTATCATCTCCATTGTCAGGGACACATACTTTATTAACACAGTCTATTAAGGCAGAGTCCCCAAGTTGAAAAGCAAAAGTATTATCTGGCAGGGGTCAGTAATAATTCCGTATCACGCTGTTATCTAGCAGTAAAGGTATAAAGATACCCTTATTGGTTCCTTAGCAAAGGGCAGAACTCTTAAGGTAATGTTAGACATTAGCAGCTGTTGTTTGGGGAGCCAAGAAAAAGCAAGGAAGGCAAAGGACATTCTGGAATAGTGTAAAGGGTTAGGTGAGTTCAAGAGCTAACCATGGGATTCCCAGCAGCCATGACTGTACATCGTGGCTGGACAGCGGCTGTCTCAAGGGGTCTTGCTGAGTGTGAGGTGGAGGGGGAAGAAAAGGCAGGTAGAGAAACTGCAAACCTCAAAGACACTCTCTTCATCCCAGCTGACTTTTTCTTTTAAAATATTTACATTTTCTTTACCTTCTCAAAATATAATTTACATATGATAGAAGACTCATCTTAAGTGTGTAAGCCAAAGAGCTTTCCCATAAGACATTTTTTAAATACACAAATAACAGTATACTACATTTAAAAATAACAGCACTCCAACTAAAGGAATAAAAATTCACCCACAGTGCCACCACCCAATAACCAAACGTGATTTGTTCACTCTCTTGGGTCTGTCATCAGGCTCCAGATCAGGCACTTTTTCTGTTTAGTTGTAATCAGTTTGGATTATATTATATCCTGCAAGTTCCCTTTAATATTGTATCATGAGCATTCTTTATATTGCTTTGTAATCTTGATGTTCACTTTAATAGCTTTTTGATACATTTATGATACAAAATCAGAAATCCTGGTCCCTTGCATCTTCTAACTTCTCCTTGCCCAGTTCTCTGCCCCTGGCGTACTCTCTGTAAGGTATACTGTGTGAGAAGCCCCAAACAGCATTAGATAATGCCAAAGGGGGGGGCCTGACTTGGGGGAGATAGCTTGCTTTCTTTTCTACCTCTGCTTTCTTCTTCGGCTTTAGCTTTTGACCCTGGAAGTATTTACCTGGAGTTTCACATGCAGCAAGAGTATATCTCCATTTCATGCCCACTGTGAGATCAGGCACTGGTTTCCATATTGGAGCTCATAGCAGTAATGATCGCTGTAGTTGCCCCAGATCTCAGTGATAATCCTTACATTCCCAGAAGAAAGCTTTCTGGGCAGAAAGAGCCACATGACAGGGAGGCACAGAGGTATGGACAAGGACAGAATACTAGAAAAGGCTGGAGCAGATTTGAAATTGGAGGGCAGGAGAGTGGAGGGCAGGGTAGAGAAAGGTAGAGGTGGACAGCTGGGCTATGGTGCTGCAAATGCCAGATCCTCCATGAGCAACAGAGAGCCATGACTGATCTTCAAAGAGATGAGTGTTAGTGTATATTTTAGGATGATCATCACTCTGGGAGTGGTGGGGATGATGAATTATCAGGGCAGGGATGCGAGACTTATTTTTTAAGCTAGGATAAAAATGTATATGGCAGCTAACACTTATATGCAGCTTCTATCCATTAGACTTACATGAAATAATTCATTAATCCTCATGACAACCCTCAGAGATAAATGCTATTATCCCCACTTTATAGATAAGAAACAGCTTCAGAAAGATTAAGTGACATTTTAAAGGTGACATGGTTAGCAAGTGGTGATCGCAGGGTTTGAAAATGGTCAGTCTGGCTCTGTGGGCTGTGCTCATAGCCAGCAAGCTAAGTGTAAGTCACAACCTAAGATCTAGAGCAGGCGTCGGCAAACATGCTCTGCAAAGAGCCAGATAGCCAATATTTTGGGTTTTGTGGACCATACAGTCTCAGTCACTATTCGGTTCTGCTGTTGTAGTGTGAAAAACATCATAGGCAGCATTTAAACAGATCAGCTTCTCAGAGACTGAAATTTGAATTTCATATCATTTTCATGTGTCATGAAACACTCTTCTATTTTTCTCAACCATTCAAACCTTTAAAAACCTTTGTGGATATCAATGAATTGATTTTAAGGTTTATATGAAAAGGCAGAAGACCCAGAATAGCCAACAGAATATCAAAGAAGAAAAAAGTCAGAGGCCTGACACTATCTAACCTCAAGACCTACTGTAAAGCTACAATGTAGTATTGGCAGAAAAACAGACAAATCAATCCATGGGGCGGAGTAGAGAGCCCAGAAATAAACCCATTTAAGTAAAGTCAACTGATCTTTGACAAAGAAGCAAAGGCAATAACAATGAAGATAGTTTCTTCAACAACTGTGCTGGAACAAGTAGATATCTACATGAAAAAAACAGAATGTAAAAATGTAAAATCTATTCTTAGCCCCCAGGTCATACAAAAACAGGAATAAGGCTGGATTTGGCCCATTGGCCATTATTTGCCAACCAATGCTTAATCTATTCTGCTACTATAAAGAAATTATCAAGGAAAAACAGGAAAATGACATCTCTGGTGATCGGCAATAGCCGTTAGCCCCAGGAAGCCCAGATGGGAGCCTGGGACCTACCTCTAGATTGTCAGGTTGGCTGCTGAAGGTCTTCACTGGGCTTTCCAGGACCTCACAGGTAAAGAGGCATTGGTGCTGGAAGCCAGCTATCCCCTCATCTCTAAGAAATGTCCTGTTCAGCACATATCCTAGTCTTCCAGGCCCTAAACCTGAGAAATAAACAAACAAATCTCTCCTCAAAGAAAACCTCTGGTCCCCTGCTATAAAAAGTAGTTTCCTTAAAAAGATTTTTATGACTGTTAATACACTCAGCTCTCTATAATTTCTAAAAAATTTTAAATCAAATAATATACACATAATATTGAGTCCAGTGCCTGCACAAGGTATATATTGAAATATGTTCCTTTTGAGGAAAGGTGCTATCTGTTATCAAAATAATCCAGAGAAAAAGATGTCACTATTAGCATAATTTTGTAGCAGCAGAAGTTAACATTTTTCCTTCAAGAAGTAGGGATTGGGTTGAGAGTCTCCATCTGCTGACTCTAGATCTGAAAGGTTTTAAAGAGGCTCGATGGAGCATGTTTTTGAGGACAACAGATGGATCCCTAAAGCTCTTCCTGCAACCACTATGTAATCTTCTGGGCCTTAATTTTTCCCTCTGCAGACATCTTATTGTGCATTTTCACATTCTGTGTGTGTGCACACACATGTGTAAATGCCTGTCCACTGAGAGTCAAAAAGGCAACAAGAACTGGCGGGGTCAATAGCCAGAGAGAAGGTGAGTGAAGAGTGTGGGCCCGATATTTGGTGCTGGTTTTACCCTAGAAACATTTGTCAAATCTTGGACAAGAGATGTCAGCAGGCAAGAGGCTTTCATGCCACACAGAGCTTCAGGCAGTTGCATGGAGCTGGAAAAAACACTAGAGTTTAATGTGCATCAAGGAGGGGGTGCCTGGTAAACATCCTGGGTGTCAGTTGGCGCTTCAAAGAGCTAGACCTTGAAGTAGGGATAAACTTGAAACAGACCATCCTCCAAAAAGACAGAAGTCCACTTTGAGTCATTTTTATTCCAGATTAGATTAAGATAATATGTCCCTACTCGTCTGCATTTATGAAGGAAGATAGCACCATCTACAACATGATATTATATTTCTAATGCCTGGCTTCCAATAAATAAAATTTAAAAATTAATAATTAAAATTAATAATTCCAACTAAAAAATTACCAGGAAACACCACCAAATAAACAGAAAGAGAGAGAGAGACAGAGACCGAAAGAGGGAGGGAGAGAGAGAGAGAGACAGACAGACAAAAGACAGTGTAAAGTAGTGAACTAATAAATGGGTAACATCTACAGCTCTGTTAGCCTAATGTTTTATTCCCAGTTAGGGTGAGAGGTGAACCAATCAGATTTTTAATGTTGCAATTCAGGAAATGAGAAAGGCTGAAATATGCTCTTTCCCTACTCCTGGCTGACTGGAAATCTACCTATGTGCTAGGAAGACCTGAAAGAGCCCTTAAGTGAAGAGAAGCTTGAGAATTGATTGAAACTTTGTGTCCTTCCCCAACCTACAAGGCATTTGAGCATGATCTCTGTCTGGGTTGCTGACTGATCACTAAACTGTTTAGATCCAGGGATAACTCCTAGAATGCCAGGTTAAAAAGATAAAAATAAGAAATAAAAACTGATCAAAGACATCAATGACTGTATGCCATGAGGAAGACCAATCCCACAGTTTAAGCCTAGGCAAGTTACTACAAAGCCAACAACCCTCAGAAAAATCAAATGAATCCAGAATTGCTAGATTTTTATCAAACATGTCCAGTTTATAACCAAAAATTACTACACATGCCATGAAACTGAAAAAGGAGTCTTGTGCTCTGGAAAAAATAACAACAACAATAACAATCAATGGAAACTAGTTCTGAGTAGCTCCAGATGTTGGATTTTGCAGACAAAGTCTTCAAAGCAGCTATTATATATATGCTCAAGTAATTTAAAGAAATAGACTAAAGATTCAACAAATAGAAGTTATTAAAAAAAAAAAAAAGAAATCCAGAGTTGAAAAAATACAACACCGATTTACTAGATTGGCTCGATAACAGACATGAGATGGTAGGAAAAAGAATTTGTAAACTTAAGACAGATTGTTACATCAATAGAAGGTATATTTCTGAAAAATACAGAAGAAAAAAAGATTGAAGAAAAATAAACAGAGCCTCAGATACCTGTGGCTAGTGCCAAGCACACAAACATACAGGTACTGAGTCCTGGAAGACACAGAGAAAGAGGCAGAAAAGGATTTGAAGAGATGGCTTTCCACATATCAAGACATATATTGAGCCACAGATCAAAGAAATTGGAGGGGGGGTAGCTTTAGGTTGGAAAAACACAAAGAATTTTTACCTAGATACTTTAACTGTAATAACTGCTGTGTCTACATGTAGTTCTAAAGCCAAGGAAAAAATTTCAAGAATAGCAGGAGAAAAACACAGGAAACCAACATTATGATTAACAGTCAACATCTCAAAAACAATAGAGGCCCAAAGACCGTGGAATGACACATTCCAAATGCTACGAGGAAAATGATGCCAGGTAGAAGCATGGTAAGGTAAGAAGGAATGAAGTGCAGTAAGCATGAATAAATCCAAAATAATATTGATTGCATAAAACAGAAGCCAGTAAACTGTGGCTCATAGGTCAAATCTGCCCATAGCTTATTTTTATATGGACCTCTAGATAAGAATGGTTTTTACGTTTTTAAAGGTTAAAAACAAAAAAGACAATGTGATAGAGACCATACGTGAGCCACAAAAGCTAAAACATTAATCATTTGGCCATTTATAGAAAAAATTCGCCACCCCTAAGAGAAACAATAAAAATAATGGAGTGTGGAGTTTAAAATACATGTAACATATTGCTGTGTGGGCAGATTCAGACAGAGTAAACAGAGTTATGCTGATAAGATTTTTCCTTTAGGAAGTGATGAAAATAATCGTTTAATTAGATTTTAATAAGTCAAGGATGCAGGTTATAATTATAAATGTCAAAATAACAACAAAAACATGTGTAATCAGCAGGCTCATGTTCAGCAGGGGAGGGTGGTGGAACTGAAGCAATAAATTTGTTTTTATTTTTTTATTTTTTAATGTTTTTTATTTCTGAGAGAGAGAGAGAGAAAGCATGAGCAGGGGAGGGTCAGAGAGAGAGAGGGAGACACAGAATCTAAAGCAGGCTCCAGGCTCTGAGCTAGCTGTCAGCACAGAGCCCGATGCGGGGCTCGAACCCACAAACCACGAGATCATGACCTGAGCTGAAGTCAGACGCTTAACCGACTGAGCCACCCAGGCTCCCCACAATAAAAATATTTAATCCAAAGGAGGCAAGAAAGGAGAAAAACATCAGAAAACAGGGTTATCTGACCATTCATGTTTCAATGTGTCTCGTTTAAACACACTTGGGAAGACCAAAGAAGAAAAGCTAAGGGGCGTGTAAGAGACCCTCCTACAAGGCCTGGACTTGTTCCATAACCTTTGTTCCCCAAACCAGGAGTTGAAAAGGTACAGTAAATGGTAGTTGTAATTATTATAATTTCAGTATCAGAGAGATGGTTAGCACAGATCATTTTTTAGACCCTTCCAATCTCAAGATTCTGTGATTTCCTCATACAACTACAGAGTTCATATTTTGGGTTTTTTTTTAAATGTTTATTTTTGAGAGAGTGTGAGCAGGGAAGAGGCAGAGAATCTGAAGTGGGCTCCATACAGACAGCGGTGACAACAGTGAGCCTGATGTGGAACTTGAACTCACAACTGCAAGATCATGACTTCAGCCAAAGTCGGATGCTCAAGCAATGGAGCCACCTGAGAACCCCCAGAGTTCATGTTTCTAACTTGATGATCTGAATTGTCCATGGTAACTGCTTGGAGTAACTCTATCTGGGATCTAAACATTAAGTGCTCAGAATGGAAGAAACTTAGGACCCCTTGGTGCTGTCCCCACTGACTCCCAGAGTGACGTGACCCTCACTCCAGTTCTCTGCTTCCCACCAGGTAGATGAAAAAAAAAATTCCTGCCTCTTCCCATAGCACCCCAAGTTTTTGTAGAAGAAATTATCAAAGGACTTGTGGCATGATTGAACTCCATGAATTTTTATCTTTTGGAAGATTGTTTTAGCCTCAAGCTCACAGATCTATAAAGGGCTTTGAGCTCCCTGAAACTCCCAACTCAATAAGGTCAGTAAGGGAAAAAAACATGTACTTTTCCACCCTGATGGGAATGAAAGAGGAAGACATCTGTGCACACTCAGAGAAACTGGTCCGGCTGAGATCAGTCATCCAAGTGGGAAGAGCCATGACCACTGGGGTCCTGGAACTAACAAAGGGCCTTAGAGCATCAGGCTTGATGAGGTAAAGTCACACACAAGTGTCCTTAGGGAAGCACCTTCTGTAGCAAAGGTCCTCAACCCATCACCTGCTGCCTAGCCCCCCAAGACAGAGGCACAGATTTGGCTGGTCTGGGGTGGGGCCTGGGTATGCTAGGCACCAGTTTTTAAAAGCCCTTTGAGTGATGCACCTGTGAGGTTAAGAGCCCCAACTCTTTAGGGAAACCCAGAGTATGTTAGCCCAACAGCAGGCCAGGGGAAAGTAAGGGAATTTCAAAAGCAAAATTAAAAGAGCTCATGTTCTCTTAATTTATAGATTCCTTTTATGTTTTTCCACTTATATGGTGTCTGGAGCACAATTTTCCGCCCCTATCCCTGCCTTGAAGAAAGACCACTATTTTGTGACCTTAATCAAGAATTAAGGTCTCTGAACCTTGACATCCTCATCTATCAAATGGGGATACAACTGGCTTCCTGGCCTTCTTCTTGAGGTTGTTTCAAGGATCAAAGGGCAGGAAACTGCTGAGTGAACAGAACAAGGCTGTACACATGCTAGGAGTGGCTTGTCTCCCTGGATGAAAGGAAGGCCCTTGCCTTGGGCAGAGGGGGATGACTTTTAAGGCCAACACATGTGCAATTAAGGCCACTCTTCAGTGTACATTAAATTCTCAGGCTCTTTGAAAAGTGTAATGTCCTCACAGCAACCCTAAAGCGTAAGTAAGTGGCAGGATTTGTGACCCTGTTAACATTTTTACAGGCTCAGAGAGGCTAGGTGACTTCTGCCAGCTCACACAGACCACACCAGCAAGGGCAGAGGCAGACTTCAGGCCAGCACTGCCATCTACCAAGCAGTGAGCTGTCCTGGTGACCTGGGAAGGGGAGGGTTCAATTCAGCCAGTAGGTGTCCTGTGTACTATAGGGGCTGTAAGCAGGTCTACTGGGCTTTATTGGTCACCGCATGCAGCATCTCATCCCCATTCACACTCAAGGGACTGCAGAATTCTGCTGTTGACCTGTGAGCAGGCACCACACGAGTGCATGTGGGAGTGGAGTCAAAAACCACAAGTCATGCTTGGCTGCTGCTCCAACACAGGACTGCCTGTGCTCCGAGGGTCACAGGATGTCAGCATCTCTCCCTCAATGTGGTGCTTTGGTGGTCACATGTCATAGTCAGTAGAAGAAGACAGTGAGGACCAGAGAATCTCTCTAGGGTAGCTAGACTAACCTCTGAACATTTGTCTTAGAATTCTAGAACGGTGGGGCACCTGGGTGATAAAGCATCTGACTTTGGCTCAGGTCATGACCTCATGGTTTGTAGGTTTGAGCCCTGCGTCAGACTGTGTGCTGACAGCTCAGAACTTGGACCCTGCTTCAGATTCTGTGTCCCCCCTCTCTGTACCTCCCCCACTTGCGCTGTGTCTCTCTCTCAAAAATAAACAAACATTAAAACAAATTAAAAAGAAAAGAATTCTAGAATGGCCAAAGTAGGTAGATCTTTGATATCATCTAGTTTAATGTCTTAGGAAACTAAAACCCAGAGAGGTTAGCAAATTTGCCAAAGACCACTCAGCAAGTTACTGAACAGGGTGTGGAATTTGATTCTCCTTAACATAGTCTGATATGCTTTCCTTCGGACCAAAGTGTTTTTAAAAGAATGTTCTTAAAAGGCTTATTGTGTGTGTTGCTCTATAGCCTGAGTTCCAGCATATGGAAATTTGTTCTTTTGTCACATCTAGAAGACAAGTTTTTTTTTTTAAAAGCTGTCCTAACTCATCAATCTCAATTTATCATCAGGCATGCCAAAGAAAATAGGATCAAGATGGTCACAACCTTTGGGTAGACACATCTTCTAGTCTGATGATTGTACAAGAGACATTAGAGATGGGACTTCCCAAACCAACATTCTCTAAATACTCGCTTTCTTGTGCTGATGACCACAAGGAGACACCACCACCCATTACAGATTCCACCCCAGACACAGACCAATGGACCCTCCTGTCTTCATCTCCTGACGCCCACCCAGTATCCAACATCACACACCCTGTGTCCAGAGAGACGGAAGAAGTTTTTAGCGAGCAGTTCAAACAGGAGAGAGTATATCCACAGTTGACTTAAGGTTTTGCCCTTTGCTCGTTATATAACCTCAGACCTCAGACAAGGAAAGCTTTGCTTGTAAATTATGTTTTCCTCAGCTTCCTCATGGGAACAACTGAAGTAGGCCCAGAGCCAGGAAGATCAACCTGAAGAGAGTGCCATGGTGAAGGTGAACCAGTAGTACCTCAGCAGCAGCCGGCCAGAGCCCTGACTCCTCCCATGCTAATATCCTCCGTGATCATTCCCAGCTACAGTCAGAAATTTAATGGGGACCCTCAAAGGTGGATGGGGGTGGTAGCAATTATTAGTGAGCTCCAGCAGGAGGGGAATCTCAGGGAGCTGTGGGGGGCCTCATGGTCCACCCTCCCCCACAATCAGGAAGGTCTCTTCCCAGAGACATTGGGAAGCTCTGGTATAAAGAGGGCATGGCCTGAGGACCACTGTTCCATTGAATTTCAAGAACACAAAAGGTTGCCTAAGGCAAGAGAAAAGCATTTGGCCTTCCTAGAACCAAGCAAACTCCCTCTCGAGCTTCTTTCTAGGAGCTAGGCACACAAATTCACCAGTGTGCTGCCTCTTTCCGTACACGACCTTTTAGGTCTGAAGCTGGCAGATTCATCTTGCCCAAAATACCACTTGGATTAGGCCACTCCCCTGCTGAAGAATCTGTAATAGCTCCCTACTTCCCATGATAGCAAATCCAAATTCTAGGCTTGCTGTGTGATCTTGGGCAGGTCACTTAACCTGACCTGCCGAAGGGTTCAGTTTTTGCTATTGTAAAAAATACAATACAATAAAAAAGGGGGAATAGTCCTTTTAGAAGTCTCTTTAAGTCAAAAGATACTATTATAATCTCTATTGTTCTGGTCTTGGGATTTCAAAATCCTCCCCCAACAGTAACCCTGCCCTCCGCTCAGTGGGCCTGCTTCCTGATCCCTGCACTAGGAACCTCGACTTCCTCTCTGAATGTGCTGCTCCCCCACTTGCATGCCCTCCCTGCTCCTGTGTTTATCTTGATCTCACACAGCCTTTAGAGCTCCACAGAGTTTCCCTCCCACGTGAAACTTCTCCAGCCCACGTTCACCTCTCAGTTCTCTGAAGCCTGTTGCTTTCATTACAGCTACTTCACCTATTTTGGTACTTAATTCTTCTCCACTGATTTTATGCAAATAAGCTCTCTCTCTCTCTCTCCTGAAGGTTCCTTCTTTTGGTTTATTATCTACCATCCAGGCTCAGCTCAACTCGGATTCTTAGAAAAGCACTCAGGCAGTTAACTGACAGTAGCATAAATGCAACTTGATGAAAAGGATGATTGACAATAAAATCCTAAAAATCTACAAGGTACAGATGACATCCCAGGAAAGTATGGCTCCTGAGCCCCCCTGGAGAGAACCCCTTACCTGGGCATGTTGCTCACAGCCGGAATTTGGAGGCAAGTGAGTTGGAGCAGGGGGGAGATGGAGATTGAAGCATCTGATGTCGAAGAGAGACTGATACCCAGAGCCTGAAAGATGGCTTGACCACCAACTGGGTATGTGACTCGAGCAAGTCCCCACCCCTCTCTCATCAATAGCTAGAAGAACCCAGACTACCAGAAGCATTCCAGGGTTGCTCTATACTCTTATTTGGAAAGAGCATTTCTAGAAAGCTTGGCTGGCAACCTCCAGGAACGACTCTAGGTCCCTGTAAAACAAACATTGACTGGCTTTATTTGTTCTAATGAGAAAAGAGTTATTCCATTCCTCACACACTCCTACCTTTGGCTTACCAGTGACAGGCTTGGCCTGGATACATTACCAAGGTGAGGGGTTTTCATTTCATAGCCTGACAGTCTCCCAGGGAACTGCTGACCCATTCAAGGAAAATGAAGCTCTAGTAAAAGTTGCACTTTATTAGGTACAACGGTTTCTTGCCAACTCGCTTTTGCCAATTACAAAAACATCATTCAGATAATGATGTTTCAGTTTTATACATCCAACCTTTCAGAATAGGAACCTATTCTATGTGTGTTGTAATAAGGGGTGGTGACAGAAAGCCCTGACTCAGGACTCAGTCTCAGGACTGAACTCTGGCTCCTGTACTTATAGCTAGATGACCTTGGAGAAGTTATTTAATTTCTGAGTCTCAGTTTTCTCCTCTATAAAATGAGGATAATAGTATATCCCTCTCTTTTTTTTAAAGTTTTAAGTTATTTTGAGAGAAAGAACCAGTGGGGGAGGGGCAGAAAGAGAGGAAGAGAAGAGAGGATCCTAAGCAGGTTCTATACTGTCAGCACAGAGCTTGATGTGGGGCTCAAACTCACAAACTGCAAGATCATGACCTAAGCTGAAACCAAGAGTCAGATGCTTAACCGACCAAGCCAGCCAGGCATTTAACAGTATATCCCTCTGAAAGGGAAGCTGTTATATATATACAGTGGTTAGTGTGGGGCTTGGCTGGGTGTTCTAGAGAACCTCACACTGTAAGTTTAGGTTGAAGTGATCCTCAAAGGGTAATGTCCTCAGTGCTCAACAGAATGACATTTATAGTCTTTGAAGACAAGCATCTTCATCCTAGGCCCCAAAGAGTCTACAAATAACTCTTGGAGGAGTCTGAGCAGCACACAATAAAATATAAGCAAAGAGGGAAACAAAGTATCCATAGGAAGAATCAGCAGAAAAAAATACAGTAGAAACAGATCCAAGACTTCGGAAAAGAAAATTTGAGGATATTCATGGGAACACAAAATTATTTTGAAAAGTAACATTGTAAATTTGGTACAGAAATACATGTAAATTATGTTTGAAAAATATTTTCAAAATCTGTAATGATCAGGTCTAATAAATTAGACACAACTGAAAGTATGAATAAATGAGGACATGTGTCATAATAAATTACTTAGAATGCAGCATAAAAAAACAAAAAGATGGTACAGTTGGAAGAGAGGCTAAGGGACATGGTATAGAAAGAAAACCAAACATACATTTAATTGGCACTATGACAGGAAAAGACAGAAATAATGGAGTAGAAGCAATATTTCAAGAGATAGTATCTGAGAATTTTCAAAATGTATGGAAGATATCAAGCCATAGATTCAAGAAAGACTATAAATGTCAAGTGAGATTAATTCACAGAAATTAATGAAATAGGAAACAAACATACACTTTAGATGGTGGTGTTTTTCCAAAGATGACCATGACATTTCCTCCCATCCTGCAGGCCCCTTTGCAATGTGACTTTTGCCACTCCTCTCCACTAGAGGTGAAGTCTATTTTCTTCCTGCTGTATCTAGGCTGGCCCTGAAGTTTGCATTGACCAATAGAAGCAGAAGAAAGGACTCTTGGGCCTAGGCATTAAGAGGCCTTGTGAGTTCTATTTTTGCTCATTTAGGGCCCTGAGTCATCAGGTACTTTTGTACCCAACCTAGCTGTCTTTATAGAAAGACCATGTAGAGGAGGGCCAAGACACCCCAGTACCAAGTGAACAGACATGTTATTTTAGATCTACTGTGTCAGTCCCACACAATACCATGTGGAACAGGGACAAAATGTCCCAGCTGAGGTCTTCCCAAATTGCAGATCCACTGGATTGTGAGTAAATAAAATGGTTGCCATTTGTCAATATGATTTACGGTAATGTGCTCACTATGACACAGAAAAATCAATAAAGCCAAAAAGTTAGGTCTTTGAAAAAACTAATAAACGTAGACAAACCTCTGACAAGATGAATCACAGAAAAAGGATGAGGTCACAACCAGTAGTGGAAACAAAAAGGGGCATAAATACAGAAGCTACTGATATCAAAGAGATAACGATAGAAATTCTCCATAAATGTATGCAAAAAAACCTTGAAAATGTACTTGAAATGAACACATTCCTAGAGAAACAGAACTTTCCAAAACATGCTTATAAGAAATAAAAATATGAACAATTGTATAACCATTTAAAAAACTGAGTCAGGGAATGGAAGATGTTTGCTAAGGACATACCAGATAAAAGGTTAGTATCTAAAATCTATAAAGAACTCAGCACCCAAAAAACCAAATAATCCAGTGAAGAAATGTGCAGAAGACATGAAAAGACACTTTTCCATAGAAGACATCCAGATGGCCAACAGACACATGAAACGATGCTCAGCATCCCTCTTCATCAGGGAAATACAAATCAAAACCACATTGAGATACCACCTCACACAGGTCAGAGTGGCTAAAATTAACAACTCAGGAAACAACAAATGCTGGCAAGTGTATGGAGAAATGGGAACCCTCTTACACTGTTGGTGGGAATGCAAACAGGAGCAATCTCTCTGGAAAACAGTGTGGAGTTTCCTCAAAAAATTAAAAATAGAATTATCCTATGACACAGCAATAGCACTACTAGGAGTTTATCCAAAGGATACAGGAGTGCTGATACATAGGGGCACATGTACCCCAATGTTTATAGCAGCGCTATTAACGATAGCCAAATTATGGAAAGAACCCAAATGTGGCTGGTCTGATGAATGGATAAAAAATATGCATGTATGTGTATGTATGTGTGTACACATGTAGTATATATATGTATACACATACATACACACAAGGGGATACTACTCAGCAATTAGAACAAATGAATCTTGCCATTTGCAACAATGTGGATGGAATGGAGGGTATTATGCTAAGTGAAATAAGTCAGAGAAAGACAGATATCTTGGGTTTCCACTTACATGTGGAATTTGAGAAACATAACAGAAGACCATGGAGGAAGGGAAGGGGAAAAAATAGTTTCAAACAGAGAGGGAGGCAAACTATAAGAGACTCTTCAATACAGAGG
Source organism: Crocuta crocuta (assembly GCF_008692635.1). Lineage (NCBI taxonomy): Eukaryota > Metazoa > Chordata > Mammalia > Carnivora > Hyaenidae > Crocuta > Crocuta crocuta. Next base: position 2,532,756 of record NW_027531902.1, read on the forward strand.
ACAAACTGAGGGTTGATGGCAGGAGAGGAAAATGGATGATGGGCATGGAGGAGGGCACTTGTTGGGATGAGCACTGGGTGTTGTAGGTCAGTGATGAGTCATGGGAATCTACTTCTGAAGCCAAGAGCACACTATATACACTATATGTTAGCTAATCTGACATACAAAAATAGCATACAAAAAAAAATAAAAAAAACTGAGTCAGTAGTCAAAATCTAGCAAAATATAATATTCTGGGCTATCAGTGAGTTCTACCAGTAAAGGAAAATATTCCATTCATATTATATACATGTTTTTTTTTTTTTTTTTTTTGTTTTTTTTTTAAGTAAACTCTACCCCCCCAACATGGGGCTTGAACTCACGGCCTCAAGATCAAGAGTTGCATGCTCTACCAACTGAGCCAGCCAAGCACAATGAATTCCATTCATATTAAAAACTACTCAAGACACAAAAATAGAAACACTCCCAAATACATTTTAGGAGAATGTAGAACACTGGTATCAAAATCCAACAAGGGCACTGAGAGAAAAGAAAATTACAGTTCAATTTTATTTGTGAACACGTAAGAAAAAAAATTCTACACAAATGTTAAACTAAATCCAGCAGTAAAGTCGACCCTTGAACAACTGGAGTTTAGAGCACTGACCCTCCACACAGACAGAATCCATGTATAACTTTTGATTTCCCCCACAATTTACTAATTGCCCATTGTTGACCAGAAGCCTTACCAGTAACATAGTCAATTAACACATACTTTGTTTTTTATATGTATTATATACTGTATTCTTATAACAAAGCAAGCTAGAGAAAAGAAAATGTTAAGAGAAAATATATTTATAGTACTGTTCTGTGTTTATCCATACAATAAGTTTACATCAGATGTTTACAAGATGAATTCTCTGTCAGTACTTACATCAATGTTGTCTTATAGGATACAAAATACTCTAGATGGGATATGTTTTATGAATGCCAGATGTCAAGAATGAAAAGATAATGTATGTGTAAATTTTGATAATTTTTAACTTTTCATAATAGATTTGTGTGCATTTTAATGGTAGTAAATGATAAAATAGACACGTATTTACATAGAATTAATGCATTCATGACATTCCTAACTTTTTCTTAATGTTTTGATATTTCCAGGCTATGATGTTTATGAGTTTTTTCAAGTGGTCACAAATCTCCAAAAAAGTTTTCAAAAGTTTATTGAAAGAGATTGCATCTAAGTGGAACCACATGGTTCAAACCCATGTTTTCTAGGGTCAGTAGTATATAAAGACAAAATCTACCATGACCAACTCGATTTTATTCCAGAAATGCATAGATAGCCTAATATTAGCAAATCTATTAATTCAAAACAATAAAACTAAGGGGAAAAATACAATTATTTCCATAAAAAGACATTCAACAAACTTTAACATTCATTCCTGATAAAAATAAAAACACTCAGGAAAATAGAAATTTATGGATACTTCTTTAATACATACACATACACACACATATGGATGTGTGGGTGTGTTTGCATGTATTTATGCATGTATGTATAATTCCCAAAGGCTGTCATCCAACTGAATAGGGAAAAATTTACCTCCTACTAAGATCAGGAACAAGGTGAGAATCGCCATTATCCCTACTGCTATTTAATATTATATTGGAATATTAGCCAATGTAATCAGGAAAAAATAAATACAGGCAGAAGAATTAGAAAAAAGAAGCTATCTCTTATCTGTTGATGATATGGGTGTATAATTGCTCTAGAGAATTAATGATAAAACTAATTCAAAAGGCATCATAGTGTAGCAAGATAGAAAGTATAAAATTAACATACAAAATGTAAAAGCCTTTGTATATATCAATATAGGAGCTGGCCCAGTTGCAATTATAGTGGAAGAGAATAAAAAACATTTATAATAATTATAAAAGATTAAGTACTTCTGAATAAGCCTAGTTTCATTTTACTAATTTAAGTCAATTTCAGTAAAAATACTAATGGATTTTTTTTCCTAAAGCTAGACGAATTGATTTTAAAGTTCATTTGGGAAAATAAACATGCAAAAATAGCTATTAAAAACCCTGAAGAAAAGAGCAGTGAAGGCAGGCCATTACAAAATGGCCACAAATTCCTCTCTGTGGATACCGGTCACTTTACAATGTAACTTTGCTGCTCCTTCTGGCAAGAGAAGTCTATTTCTCTACCACTTAAACCTGGGGTTGTCCATATAAATTGCTTCAGCCGATGGGATGTTATCAAACATTTAGCAAGCAGAGACTTGAAAAGTGCTAGCATATTGGGACTTAACCTTTTTCATTGCTTTTTTGGAACCTGAGACCACATGGTCTTTAAAAATAAGAAAAGATACTCAACTTCCTTTGTAATCAGAAAAATTAAAATGTTATTCCTCACCTGTTACCTTTGCAAAAATTCTAAAGCTTGACTATACAGGATATTGTTAAGCCAAGNAATTTTCTACAGTTAGAAAAAAATGAAAAAGATCTGAATAGATATAGTATAATTTCAGGATATATTAAGTGAAGAAAATTAAATTACACAAAGAAAGTGTACAGCAGGTTATCATTTTGCAAGAAGGAAGAAAAAATAAAGTAGGTTTGCAAAAAGAAATATAGAAAAGATGAAAATAATGAAATTGGTTACCTACAGGAATAGGTAGGAAGGAAGGGCTAGAGGAGATGGGACTTCTCGGAGTGTATTTTTTCTCATAGTTCTTCTGACTTCTGAATCATGTTAATGTTTTATATATTCAAGAAAATAAAGTAAAATCAACAAGAATGAGAGAAACCCTATAACTGAATACAAAGACAAACTTAATTATATGTCCAATAGATAACCATACAGTGAGAACAAAAGAAACAATTAATCCCAGTGATTCTGAACAAAGTATCTTGATTATATACCTTGAGTGTGATATATTTGAAGGATGAAAGAATGGCAAGAAATCATTGTTATTGGTACTATGTTCATTGGTGCTATTATTAGAGTAGCTCCAATGTTATGTTGTATCACAGGACTCAGTAAACAAAAAGATTTATTGGTGTTTCTGTAACCTTGGTTTGCACTGTGGAAGATGGACAAAACCAATCTGAAATGGAGGAAAGAGATGAAAGGCTAACTCGATAATCTGTATACATTTATTTTTTAAAAGGGAAACTGTACTTCCTAGCTCTGTCCACTGAGTGAGCTTAGACATAATGGTACTCCAGCAGCAATGAACACCCCTAGCACCTAATCTTGGTTTCTAAATAAAATCCCCCACCAAATGGAACCTTGAAGAAATGGCTAATTGCATGGCCAAGATTGGAAAAATACAGGAGAAGTTGGAATAGCTTGTTCCATAAAATTAAAAGGTGCTTAAAAATGGATAGGGACACAGGAGACAATGTGAAGGGGTCTCGCTGGCCAAATCCATCATTTCTTGAGCATCAGAATGAATAGCAATCTGAATGGATTATAACACCTTGATTAATTAAAGAATCCATAGGGACACCTGGATGGCTCAGTTGGTTAAGCATCAGACTTCCACTCAGGTCATGATCTCATGGTCTGTGGGCTCAAGCCCCACATCAGGCTCAGTGCTGACAGCTCAGAGCCTGGAGCCTGCTTCAGATTCTGTGTCTCCCTCTCTACCCTTCCCTTGCTCATGCTCTGTCTCTCTAGGTCTCAAAAATAAACTATTAAAAAAAATTTTTTAAAAGATAAAACAATAAGAATGGGATAGAGAAGAAAGTCTCTTATTTTTTTTTAAGTGGGGAAATGCCAACTAATAATATTAAAAGGAATGAGAGACATTTTAAAACCACCATTTTACAGTCACCCTGGTAATAATCAATTTAGGCAAGAATCATCAGTGGATGGGAAAATATTGGGTAGAAGAATGGTCACATAGTATCACAGATTCTCCTTACAGATAACTTATAAATCACATGGGGGAGGCACCTTTACAATGGAGAAATCTAGCAGACACACCTTAATCAAATTACCAGACTTAACACAGTCAATTTAGGGAATTTACCAACATCACATGTATCCCCCAATGCAATACATCAAAGACAAAACATGATCTATTTTTTATATCTTCCCAAAGAGTTTAATCTGATTCCAGCAATAAAAAAAAAAAAAAAAAAAATTGAAGTGCATACACACAAAAAGCCAGCCTAAAGTTTTTGATGACACAAAAGAACAAACAAACCAAGAGGCCAAAGAACTATTCTAGATTTTTAAAAAATGGAAAAGGCAGGGTAAGTAAATACAATGTGTAATAAGCAATGACTGAAAAAAATGAAAATAATAAAGTCAATTAATTTAATTCACCACAACAGCAAATTTAATGGAGACAATCATATTATCTTCTCAATAAGTGCAGGAAAAGTATTAGATAAAATCCAATATCCACTCATGATTTTTAAAAAAATCTTTAGCAAATTAGTAATAAAATAGAACTGGGTAGTTTTATAAAGAGTATCAACAGAAAAACCTATAGCATACACCATACCTACTGAAAAAATGTTAAACACTTTCTTTTTGAACTTGGGAATAAGCATGTCTCCAAACATCACTTCCATGAAAAATTGTAGTGGAGCCAGCACAGAGAAGAAAAGTAAAAGAAAAAAACAGTATTTAGGTTGAAAAGAGAACAAAACAACTGTCATTATTGGCAGGGTCGTGTATTTAGAACATCCAGAAGTATATGCAGATAACTCATAAGAATTTAATTGGATTCAAAATCAGTATACAAAAATCAATTCTGTATACAAATAAACATTTTCAAAATAAACACTTAAAAATCCGTTTGTCAGACAACAAAATGTCATATGCCTAAGAATAAACAAAACATATGCAAGCCCTCACCAGAGAAACTATAAAACTTCAAGAGGCATTAAAAAAGGTCTAAATATATGCTTGTGATTTGGAAGTCTCAATATTGTAAAGATATTTGTTATCCTAACTTGATTCATAGAATTCAAAGCAACTTTGATCAAAATCCCAACAGGTTTTTTGAGAGGTAGAAATTGACAGAAAGGAAAATGTACATGGAAGTTCAAAGTCAAGTCATTTTTAAAAAGAAAAAATATAGAAAGACCCATTTCCTCCAATAATAAAACTTACTATAAAGCTGCAGAATGAAGGCAATGTGCTGTTGGCACAGGCGTAGACAAATGGATGAATAAAGCTGAGTTCTGAAGCTGATGCAAGCACACCTGAGCCTTTCCCATGTGAACAGAAGAGACTATTCGCAGTAGTGAGGAAACAATGGACTTCTCCATAAATGGTGTGGAGACAACTAGGTATTTACATGAAAAGAAGGGTGTAAAAGTGGGCTCCTCTCTTACACTAGCCACAAAAATCAATCCCAGGTGAATTCAAGACCCAAATGAGAAAACCAAATTTATGCAGTTTCAGAAGGAGATATGGGATAATATCGTGAAGACCTCAAGGTAGGAGGGGAGTTCTTAAATAAGACCCAAAAAGCACAAACCATGAAGGGAAAGATTAAGAACTTTAGTAAAAGGTTAAATATTTATGCTATCTGAAGAGAAACCAGAGTATAATATCAAAACCTCTAGAAATAAAGAGATTGAACACCAAACAGACAATAGCCAGACCACAGATTAAACTGAACTCTAACCAAACACATCGGCAGGAAGCCCAACCACCACCCTTGCAGCCATCGGTCTAGAACAGTGAGGACATGGTCCCCAATTGCAGCTTCCCTACATTTTGTCCCTGGTTCCAACTCAGGACCAACCAGATAAAGCCAAATATATTCCCCAAATGAATCGTGTCTCATTAGCCCGCCTCCAGCTTTCCCATGGCAACGGCATCCGGTCGGAGCACACCGGAGTCCTTCCCCTTTTCACTGTCAAGCTTTCCCATGCCTGCCCGCCTTGGGGTCTCCCCCAAACAAGGTGAAGTTTGATGCCTTCCCTGCTTCAGCAACCTCGGAGTTGCCTCCATTTGTTCTTGTTTGGGTGGTCTTCATTCATTTCCCCCAAATCCAGAATTTTGCTCATCTAAAGTCTCCATAAAGAAACCAGAAAAACAAGGTTCAGAAAACATTTGCTGTTCCTATCACCCACAAAGAGCAAGAGCACAGCATGTATGAAAAACCCCTCAAATCAATGGGAAAAAAGGAAAAACCTATACAAAAATGGGGAACACACTTGAATAGTCACTTCACAAAAGAGGAATTCATAGGGATCAAACATGAAGGAAAAAGCTCCTTTGCCTCATTTAGCAATCAGGAAAATGTGATCACCCTGGGCATTAAGCAGAGCAAGCATTATCATCCTCGCCGTGTCTCACGCCCTGCACCCCCGAGTGCCATGCTTCCCCCCGCACGTACCCCCCATCAGAGAGGGTAACATACCTGCCCAAGGTAAGCAGCAAGACTGGTGCTTGGACCCCAGCCAGACCTCTGGGGACTAGAAGAAAAGTGCTTTCCCACTCTGAGCCCAGACCTCTCATATGGAGAGGGCAAAAAATCATCTTTAAGGCTTTCCAAACAAAGAAGAGCCACCGGTCAGGAGAAGAGAGGTAAATGGGATGTGCCAGAGGCACAAGAAATATAAAGCTCTGGCTTGTAACCCACTCATTCCTGAAACCTACCTTCCTCTTTCCTTTTAACAAAAACAAAGCAAAGCCCATAAATAGTAGTACTACCATTTTAAGGATGAGAAAAAAATAAATCAAGGTCCAGGGAACTAGAACTTGCCCAAGGCCACACAGCTCAGAGAACTAGAGTCTTCGTGACTCCCTCTACCAATGGCTTTTTTCTGCACCACAGAGCTGTTGCCCATCAGCACTTTTCACCTATCTCCAGACCAGCCTCTTGCCCCACAGCTGTGGGCACTTGAATCTCGGCATCCCAGTCTGCTCGGGTCTAACCTGTGCATTCTGTGCTCATGAAAAAGAGGTATGCCTCTCTCAAGCTCTAAACAATGTAGGATACCAGCAGGCTGACCCACGAGTTGCCTGCTGAGCAAAAGACAGACTTACCTTGTCCCAGAAGCAACAGTAGCCCCAGGAGGAAGATGCGTGGCTGCAGCCCCATGCCACAGTCCTCCGGGTGCCCCAGCCTCGGATGAATCGTTCGCGCAGGCGGAGGCTGCCACGCTTCTTCCTGCTTTTATGCTCCTCTGTTATCTGGCAGTGCTCCTGTCATAAATTTTACTGTGTTCACCTTTGAAAGGGTGCAGTGACCAGCTGTAAATGATAAATATTAACATTTAGGCAGAAGATCTCTCAAGGTAGATAGGTCAAAGAGGGGTAGCATGTTCTAGACAAAGGCACCAAAGACCAGGACCACAAAACCCCTTTAATATGGCCTCCCAGAATCATGGGCATCCAAAAACTCACCAGTGTCAGGTGAGGAGCTTGGGATTGGAAATACAGGGCTGGAATCTCAGATTAACCGTACCTGTGAGATCTCGGGTGAGTCCCTTAATGCAGCCTTAGCTTCTCAGCTGTAAGCCATGGAAATAAAAGCCATAAATGGAGTCAAAGTACTTAGTAACAACTGTAAACCATAAAGCCCCCTCCAAATATGACATCTCTTAGTGTCTGTCTGAGGAGCGCAGCTGGGTTCCCCAGTCTACGTGATCCAGAAAGGTTTTTGACCCCCTTTTCCAAAGCCATGAGTGGCCAGGAGTGTTAGATTCTGTGCACGCCACACATTGATTGTCTGCAAGCTGAATTGAGAGATACAAACCAGAGAGGTGAGCCCTTGGAATGCATTTGACAGAATTAGCATTTTGCTTTGGGCAACTGACGTTGAAATGCTGGGCAGGGTCTAAACTGGGCAGACAGAGTTGGAATTTAAAGCCTTGGTGACAAATATCCTTGGGGGTGAAATTTAAATATTTTCCACAAATATGAAGTAACATTTGCCTTTGGGTAACATGGCCAAATATATTTAAATCATCCTTGCATGTTGGTCACTGTTATGGCAGCAATGCCGAGAGCCAGACTTCTGAGCTCCAGCTAGGGACCTGGAGCTCATTTCTATTGTTCAACCTTGGATCTTCATCTGCTGACATTTTTTTTCTGTATGTTTAAAATCACAGTTATAGATTGGTTGTCTTGAGTATAAAGTGAAGTCTAAGTGGGCAGCCCTTTGTTTCTGGCTCTCTGATATTAAGGTATCGTCTTCCTTTCTCATCTGCTCAAAAATGTGACTTGTGGGTAACCACTGATTTAGCTATGCCAAAGCCTCAGCCTCAGAGCCACACAGAGGTATCAGGTCACATCAGGCGTGGATGGATGCTGCTACACTAAGGCCCGGCTGGCCACAGGCTGGTTCCAGAGCCTGGCAGAGAGCAGCACACACAGAGAAGGAAGAAGAAAATATACCCAAGGAGGGGTATGCAAGGGCCATCTGGGCATAGATGCTCCTGACCATTGGACACTTACTATCTTCACTAACTGGCCACAAGCTCAACAAGAGACCCCAAGCTGTTGTCTCACTACTAAGGGACAGGACTCCCTCCCAGCTCCATGCCACCTACCCCGATGCTTGAACTGAATGAAGTCACAGGTTCCCACTCAACTTGGGCCTGTTGGAGGTAGGGTAGGACATATCATGCGAAATGGACAGCAGTAGCTGGGCTTTGTAATCTGTGTATTTCCTTCCACCTCTTAACACTTCTCGGCACCACCACCATGGCCCCACTAGGTTGGCACACACACCGACCTCCAACCTCTTTTACATTTAGAAACATTGAGGAATGAGTTAAAAACGTTTTTAACCTTTATGAGGCATTTTAGTATAGGACAGACTGAATTCCCTCTGAGATATAAGAAATCTTGGAGTCCTGTCAACACACTAAGGAATCCTCATCAGCTGTGAGGCAGTGGGGGAATAACATCTCTTGGACACTCTTGCCAGGCACCATGGGTGCTCTTCGCATGCATTAGTTTAATTAGCACTGATCATCGACTAGCAGCTATGAAAACCAGGGGACCAGTGCTTGTCAAAAGCCAGAGACAAGCTCTATTACTTTTTAATAAAGTTTTCTTCGCTGAGTTTTGCTGCTAAAATGTCCTAAGAGGACATATACTAGCGGAGGGAAGATGCTCCATTTCAAATTTTTAACTACAATTAGCACATGTTCCTTTTGGGAAAGGCACGGGCCCATGGATTCAAATCTTCCAGGGATGGCAGTCCAAGCCTCCCTCAGAAGGCATCTCAGGGACAGGACAAGCTGAGTGCTTGCTGTTGTCTGGAAAGCCACAAGGGGGTGCTAGACCAAGTCTCGGCCACAGGGCCCATGCAGGTTAAAGCAGCACTGGCTCAGAAGAATGTTTTCCAAACTGGGGTTACAACCCATGATTATTCCATGAATTTAATTTGGTGGATGATCAATCCATTTAAAAATATTAAATAGAACATCAAATATCTGAGGGCATTGCATATACTAAGGGTAAGTAATGTTTTGGGAAACTTGTTTCAGTCATAGGTAGTGATGCAATATGTATTTCTTAATATGGGTCAGTAAAAAAGAAATTGAAAACCATGCCCTCAGCCATCAATAGATCAGTTCCACAGAGAAATCCCTAGGCTTCAAGAAAGAGAAAACAAGTTTGTTCCTCCCTCTGATTAAAGATGCAGCTACACCGGGGCACCTGGGTGGCTCAGTCGGTTAAGTGTCCGACTTCAGCTCAGGTCATGATCTCACGGTTCATGGGTTCAGGCCCCGTGTCAGGTTCTGTGCTGACAGCTAGCTTAGAGCCTGGAACTTGTTTTGGATTCCGTGTCTCCCTTTCTCTCTGACCCTCCCCTGCTCAAGCTGTCTGTCTCTCTCTCCCTCAGAAATAAATAAAACGTTTTTTAAAAATTAAAAAAAAAAGATGCAGCTACACCAAATTCCCTGTGCTAGCAGCTAGAAACAATGCCTGTGATTGGCTCTGGGCCTTGGGAAGAAAGTACAAATCAAGCTTATTAGCAGTTGTGAGAAGAGAGTAAGGGAAATTGTCCTCTTTTCTCAACAAGGAAAACCTTAGTCGCTGGCCCCTGGGGTTAGCTCTGCAAATGTGATGGAAGTATGTGTCCACAGTCTGTCATCTAGGATGGGACCAGTTCCCATTGGTGTCTATTTTATGGAAGACCCACAAGTTGAAGGGGAAGGTCCACCCCAGAACTGTGGGAAAGAGCGGAACGATCTGTCTCAGAATAATTTCCACCAGTGCCAGTAATGCCCTGAGAATTGTCTCCTCAAACTGTGACTTTTCTGAAGTACCTACTTGCCCTCACCATGATGGCCTTGAATCACTCACCCCTTCTGTGTGGAAATAGTCCTATATCCCTGGTGGGCTTCTTGAGGGAGAGGCTGGGCCTTTCTCTTCTTGCCATTTGGCACCTCTAGAATCCCTTTCTACCTATTGAGTACCTAGCTCAATATCCTATGCATAGGAAGTTCTCACCAAATCTTCATTCATTGGTTGAGTATTCTTCAAAGGCAAAAAGACAACTGGTTTGAGGAAGCCTGTGTTCTCCAAAACCCTTCCCAGTCACAGAAGTACAAGGAGGCTTAGGAATCTCCAATCACAAATGTCATCCAGATGCCAGCGTTCCTATGTATACACAAGACTTGTGTGTGCACACACATGTAAAATATTGTCCAATGCAAGTAACTGAGTTTATTTAGTTTCCTTTGCACAGAGGCTTTGCTTATAATCAAATAAGAAGTTTAATTAAGGACTAAAAAGTAAGAGATAAAATGGAGAAGGGACCAGTAATGTATGTCCAAAAAAAAAAAATACCATTTTTGAATATCCCAGCCTTATTAATAATAATTTAAAAAAGAACAACAGGGAAAATCCCAGTAGAACATACACACCATGATACCTGGCCTTCTTGTTCTTTGTTATATCCCAGCAGCTAGTACATTGCCCGTAGTAGCAGGCATTCTCTAGATGTCGGATGAATAAATAAATAAATAAATGAAAAGCAGAATAAAAGGAAAGACACCAAAATTACTGTAAAAAGCAGCTCAGCAGAATAGAAGAGATGAAAGGGGTAAAAATCACATTTTAGGATAGAAAACAGGAAAAAGAGAGACACGTGGTCCCAATACCGTGGAGCATGATGGGAAAAATCAATGGAAAAGCAACATGGAGGCTCACAGCTCATGGCTCTTCCCCAAGGTCACGCTGTTATTCTCCTACATAGTGCTCTCAATCCTGGCTGCAGATTGCAATCGCCTGGGAAATTTTAAGAAAAATACCTATCCCTGTGCTTCACCTACTGACGTTCTGAATTAACTGGTCTACAGTAGGGACTTGGTCATCTTTAAAGCTCACTGATATATTCCAGTGTGCAGCCAGAGCTAAAGCCCCTGCTCTAGGGGAGTCAGGGCTGCCTGATACCCAGCACTGAGGGCTTAAGAGGGGTCCATCTCTGCTGCTGCAGACAAGCCAAAGGTCTACAGGACATAGTCTGATCAGCCTGACAAAGTCAGACTGACCTGGTGGTTTCTCCAGAGAGGAAACCCATAGTGGTGGTGGGCGTGGGGACTGGGACTTATTTCTCAGAGGTCAGAGAGCAGATGGGGAAAGGGCCAGATTCTGGTCCCTAGGGAGGCCCAGTCACTGAGCACCAGGATATATGGGCTAAATTTGCAGATCAACCATATTACCCATTATCATCTGCAAGCATTTCCTCTTCCTCATGTCTTGGTTTCCTGATCTATGAGTTTGACAGCATAAATTCATTTCTGTGTTATGCAGTGTGATGAACAGGACCATGGGTGGGCGAAGGGTAAGATAAACTGTCTACCTCAAGCATACAGGGTACTCTCCCTCCCATACCAGCCATTTCTGCAGAAATGGTACTGTCCCTGGCTGACTACCATTCACAGATGATGAGTGTGAGGCCCCACAGCCTGAGCCTTGACATCTTCTAAGTCATGGCTACACTGCCTATTGACCCTTCAGACTCTTGGCCTCCCAGTGCTTCCCCAACTTCATGCCTCCCAGACATGAATAGTGGTGACATTTCCACAGCACACAGGATAAGCAGGCAGGGCAATTTGTGGCCTGAGATGATCAGCTGGTGGTCTGGGACAGCCCCAAATCCTGCCCCTGGTGGGCCTGAAGACAAGGGGGAATCAATGTCTTTGCCCATCTGTACCCTTTAGTGCACCTACCTCTGAGTGAAGACTTAAATAGTATTTAGTGAGCACCTACTAGGTGCCAGGCATCTTGCTAATTGAACTCATAAATGTTATCTTTATTTAATTCTAGCTATATTCCTCAGGGAGTTAAAAGTCTCAACCAAGGTCACTCAACTAGTAAGCTGTAAAAAGCAGTCTCTGATCTAAGTCTTCTACCTCCATATCTATTACTTTCTCTCTGCATGACTGAGAGATGCTCCTGGTAAAATGGCCTTAAGTGCCCCTTCTGGAGAGAAGCCCAGGTAAGTCTCTTCATTCTGCATTTGTGGAGAGCAGCCTATGACTCATGCACCCAGTTTGGCAGGGGAATCTGGCAGTGTGACCTTTCCCTCCTGGGAGATGAGTCTGAGCAGATTACCCAGACTGACTACCACTCAGCCAGGGCCCAGGACACTCATTAATCTGTGGAAGAAAAGTGGCTTCTCTTGGTGGAAGAACCAGAGGCATTATCCTCCTTGGTATTACCTCCAAAGGACCAGAGAACCAAACAGAGATACTCTGCTCTATCCCAGCCGGTGGATCTCAATCCAGCTGTGACAATACTCCCCCTCCTGGGTAGAATCCCACCCAGAGGCAGGGAAGCAACAGAGATGTGGTCAGAACTGGTCATCGGACATTTAGACCTTAACAGCCACCTAGTCAATCCCTCCCACTCCCATTATAAGGAGGAAACTGAGGCAAAGAAAGAGGCAGGGCCAGTCTGTGACAAGAGGCCTGAGCTAGGTTTTGGATTCCCTGATTCAAGCCCATGCTCTTTTCCACTCATGTAGAGCTGAATCACCCAGACCACTTGCAGCAATGGAATTTCTAGTTAGATTTTACAGGTAAGATTCTAAAAACCCAGAGAGGATTAGTAACTTGCCCAAGGTTGCTCAACTATTAAGGGTAGCTTGCCCTCTTTGCCACAGCCCAGCAATGGCCAAGTTCAAGACAAAGGGACTCGGCATAGAACTCACACTAGCAGATACCACATAAAGCCCAGGGTCTTCATCTCCATTCTGGAAAGGAAGATTCCATGGAGACAGGCTGGCTAGTATGGCCAGTAGACACTGGCCCACAGGAGAAGCTCTTCCCTGGATCTTCTAGAGCTGAGACCCCAAATGGCAGAGCTGGTGAGCACTCTACCAATACGGGGAATCCCAGGGAACTTATGCTATGTGGCTAATCTTTCCATTACTCAATTCCCTTTGCATCCCGTCCATGAGAACCGTGATCTGTTCTTTAAATCCAAAGGGAGCAACCAAAGTCTCTGAGACTTTTCCGGGAATCTTACACATTTCAGACATTGCTAGGTAGCTCCTGGCTCCTACCACCCCAGTCATCATGCGCCGACCTCCACATGCCTCCCTGACCTGTGTTCAGAGCAGACCCCCTGCTTGAAAAGGCTTCTCCTCAACTAGGAGTCCAGAGAAGGAAGACAGCCTCTCCACCACCTGCCAGGGCAGCTTACCAGCTGGGGACGTCCCTCCATCCACACTGCCACTCCGGAATGGGGCCTCTGGGCCTTTGGCTGTGGGCAGAGGATTGCTGTGGCATGGCGTCACCTGCTTGCTACCCGGCTAGGCTATCAGCCCCGACACCCACGCTGCACATGGTGTTAATAGCTTTGATAATGATGGTGATGCACAAGTGTGCTTGCTTTGCCAGCTCTCTGGGCAGGCCCACTGTTTGCCTTTGATGGCACCACCTAGGCAGAGGACTATGGCAGGGAGAGGGAGAGGCTGGCCTTCTGTCCCAGGGCTGTCAGGCAGATGAACCAACTGGGCTGGGCTGGGGGGCACCGTGGAATCTGTGCTGAGCTCTGGCCTTCAGGATAGTTAGGTTGGTTCAGTAGACACCTCAGGCTGCTTCCCAACTGCTCCCTCCTGAGGGAATGCCTGCCTGCCTCTGTCTCCGGGCACTGCTGAAGCAAGACAGCTTATTGTTCCTTTCCTATCCGGTTCAGTAAGAGCCTTTTTCATAACTGGAGGGCTAGCACCCAAAAGAGAAAATATGAAGAAAAGGAATTTTCAAATTCCATATTTTCTCATTCTAACCCACACACATTTTCATACTATGACATTCCTGAAAGGGGACTCTGTCTTATAATCCACAGAAATGTTTAGACACTTGCCCCAGGTCACACAGAGAGCGGGTGGTGAAACCAAGTATTAATTTTTAATACTGGCTTTTTTTTTTTTTTTTCTGCTCCAAAAGCCAGTTCTCTTAACTTGAGACACTACTTTTGTTTCTTTCAGTTTGTTCCTCCATCAACCCTGGGAGGCCTCCTAGGGGCATGTGTGACCAGGGATATGATCCTGGTTTCCAGGTTTTTCAGAGGGCAGCTGGGATCTTGGCATGGTCTCTGTGGGAATCCCGGATGGCTCCTTCCACTCCCACTCATTTCTTCTTTGCTTCTGGGAGCCATCTCAAGCCAAGTTTCTAAGTCTTCCTCTCTGTTGACATTGAGATCCATGTTTACGGAACCAGAGTGAGGCTTCAAGCTTTCGAAATTTAACATCTCTTCTGGGACCGATTCCCAGAGGCCGACCACCTCAATCCATCCATCCCAGCCCTGAAGTGACTTTTCAAAAACACTTTCCACTCGTCTCCACCCCCACTTCAACGTGGCGTCTACTCACACCACTTTGTCAGAAATGCTACATAATCAACAAATTGTTCAACCCAATGGATAGTGAGGTCCTCAGATTTCATCTTACTTGACATCTTAGTGACATTTGACAGCTGACCTCTACCCTTATTCTCAGACATACTCTGTGTGTCTAGTTTCCAGGTTTCTTCTTCCCAGCTGTATCTTCTCAGTCTCCATCACAGCCCGTCTTCTGCTGCTGGAGCTCCTCAGAACTCTGGCATGGACCCTCCTGTCTCTGTCTCTCAAGATGGTCTCACACACCTACACCCCCAAGGCTTCATTTAAAATCTATGCACCAACGATTCCTATACTTCAATTTCCAGCCAACCCTCTGTTCTAAACTTCAAACCCAGTAAACTTGTTCACTGACTCAATATCTCCACTTTGATGCTTCATAGGCACCTCAAACTCAAAGAGTTGAGAACTGAATGTATGATCCTCCTTCACCCATCTGCACCCCTATAGAAAAGGGCTACAATGGTTGTAGACAGACCCCAAAACAATCCTTGAATACTCTCCTCAACCCCAACAGATCATCAATTGCTGAGTCCCATCAATTCTATATCCCAAATCACCTCATGAACCCATTTACCATTCTCCATCTTCACTGCCCCAACCTGGCCCAGGCTGCCATCTCTGCTCCCCTGAGTGGCTACAAGAGCTGTTCCCAAGTCAACTCTTTATTTTCTCCCATGCAGCAGCCTGATAATCTTTTCAAAGTGTGAGCCCATTGTCACACCCTTGTATAAAACCCTCAATATCATCCCACAGCCCTTTGGACAAAGTCCAATCATCTTGGTATGGTTTAGAAGGCCCTGATTTCCTCCTCCTCTCCACCCTCATGCCCCACTGCCCCCTTCTTCCCTGACCCATGCCCTTTGGGCTCCTTTTCACTTCCCTGAACATAGTATCCTTTCTGCCACCTCAGAGCCTTAACACGGGCTGTTCTCTCTGCCTGGAACTTGGGCCATGCCAACCTCCTTCCCATTTCTTGGCCTCACTGACTCTCCTTCCAGACTCAATGTAAATATTTCTTCCCAAAACACTTTCTCAAACCCAGTTAATGTAACACCCTGTCTCATACTCCCCTGGCCTCCTGTGTTTGTCCTCCAATACTCTGAGCAAGCAATTACAAGTGTGCTAAGTCTATCCTGTCTGTCTAACCATGAGCTCCTGGACAGCAAGAACCTAATGGTTCCCTGCTGTGTCCCCAGCACTTAGCACAGGGCCTGACACCAGCAGGTACTCAACAATTGCCGCATGGATGACAATGCCCAACCTTGTTCCAGTCACTCCTCCGGGGTCCCCAGTGAACACAATCAAGTCCTACCTCATAGGAGATGAACCACTCCTGCTCTCTCTCTAGCTCCGCTACATGTCTGGTACCCCACACTGGCCAAATGGAGCTATCTCTTGCTGGAGCGGGTATCGCCCATGCTTCATTCTCTTTGTAACACCTGCATGGTCCTTAACGTAGTGGCTTTGCACACAGTAGGAGACTATCCCAAGAATTGGACTCTTGGGACCAAGAACAGCACATTGCTGTAAAGGAAGGGGACCCTGCTTGGCCTCTGCCTGGCCCAGATATCCTCCTATGCCCCGTAGAGTTAAGAAATCTCTTAAAATAGTCCTCCTAAAAAGACAAAAAACAAAAAAACCCCAGGAAAACCTGAAAATTTCCCAAGTCTTATAAATTATGAATAGCAAACCAATCAAAGACTGCCAAATCCACTTGAAGGTCAATTAGAGTCTCCTCTGTTTCCAAAATCGCCCCTCCCCCCACTAAACACACACTAGTAAAATGCTTGCTTGCCAATCAGTGACTGTCAGTATTTCCTTTTTTTTTTCCCCTCTGTAGAACTTACTCTCCTTTCTGACACCTTTGAACCCCTGCTGAAATGTAAGTGATTACAGATGGTTCCCTTGTGGCTGCGAGTTTATAAATAAACAGACTTGGCTAATTTTATCTCTGGTCTTGTTTGATTTTTGGCTGTGATCTTGGTCCTGCGGCTCAGATGCAGGCTGACCTGCTTGTTGCTGTGGCCCTGGGCCCGGAGTGGTGCCCACCAGGGCCTCTGCAATCTCACTGCCTGTGGACTATCATCCACCTCAAGTAGGTCTGCACCGGCCCTCAACTCCACTCTCTTGGCATTGAGCTCCTTGATTGTTTTATTCACTTGTCAAATCCTGGGTATTTATACTGGGTTAATGTTCCCTTTGAGGGCTGTGTCCTTGGTGACTTGCTTCTGCCTGTCCCTTTGTTTTGTCCTGTGTCCTTAAGTGTTGCTTCATCATGAGGAGAATCACATAGTGGAACACCGACATTGTTCTTTTTTTTTATTTTTTATTTTTTTTTTTATTTTTATTTCTAGGAGAGAGAGAGAGAGACAGCGTGGGCAGGGGAGGGTCAGAGAGAGAGGGAGTCACAGACTGAAACAGGCTCCAGGCTCTGAGCTGGCAGTCAGCACAGAGCCCGACGCGGGGCTCGAACCCATGAACCGCGAGATCATGACCTAAGCGAAAGTCGGACGCTTAACCGACTAAGCCACCCAGGCGCCCCGGAACACCGACATTGTTCTTATCAGCTGGCTGTTGAAGCTGGCCTCACAGACTGGAGAGCTGGCTGCTCTCCCCAGGTCAGCACCCTCTGAGGACAAGCTATGCTGTAGGTCACCAACAGAACCAGATGAGGTTGTCCTCTCATCCTGGCCATTTGTCCTGAGAGCTTGGCTTCGATTCAGAAATGATGTCTTACCAGCTATCCAGTCCATTAGGTCAGGGGCCCAAGATACAGGCTGTATGAACAGCTCCTACTGACTGTACCTTTCACCTGACAGCCACTGAGAGTTTTCTTGATCTAACCTGGGTCCCTCTCTGGGAAAAACTGCTTCTTACAGGTGCCCCCATTCCTGCTACAAGCCCTACACTTCTCCCAATGACAGAACTCCACTAAAGATGATTTGGTCCTGCAACAGACATTTGGAGGAACACTTAATTTAAGTGGAACTGCTCATTTGAGAGGTGCCTTAGAACAAAAGCAGGATAAAATTCCTCAGACCCAATGGGTAGCATTTTGTGATTGGTACCCTGATGCTTCTAAACAGAATACTAAAATTCCAATTCTTTAGAATTTTTTTTCAAGTCTAAACAAGGAGCTTGATAACAAAGTATAAAGCTTTCTGGGATAAAACTGTCTCCCTCATTAAACCCCCACCTTCTAGTTCCCCCTATTCTTTAACATACTCTCCCTTCTACTTTCACGTGGATCTGACCTCAATCCCCTCCATCTCTTCCAACCTCTTGCCTGGATCCCTTGGCTTTTCTTAACAAGCCCCGTGACACTCCAAAACATCAGTTTCCTTTAAAAATCTCATCCTTATTGAGAATCACAAATGCCTTTAACCCTAAAGTTTAAGTCCGGGTCTCAGCAGAACTAAGTGCTATTGTCTGAAATTTCCCCTAACCCTGATTAAGATACTCACCTCTTTCCTGAAGAATTCAGAATCAGCCAGGGACCTATAATCCAGGACTCCCAAATCTGCACCAACTCACTGACATGTTGGTAGGGAGATCAAATGCTAAATTATCAATGAGAAAAGCTGAATTGATTAATCCAGGGTCAAGCTTGAGGGATTTCACATGCACACGAAACCAGCAAGCCTCAGGAAGGTCCAGAAAACAGGTCAGAGTTTACTAAAGGCTACTTCTGGGATCTTCCCTGTAAAAATCAATTGAAATCAAGGGCAGGAGAAGACAAGCCAGAGTCAAGGGGAAAATATTTACAAAAGGCATGTTTGATATGGAACCATTATCCAAAATATATAAAGAACTCATAAAACTCAGCAGTAGGAAAATGAACAACCTGATTAAAAAATGGGCAAAAGATCTGAGCAGATACCTCACCAAAGAAAATACGTGGATGGAAAATAAGCATATGAAAAGATGCTCACCCTTATGTTATTAGGGAAACGAAAATTAAAACAATAAGATACCACTACACACCTATCAGAATGGCCAAGACCCAGGACACTGACACCACCAAATGCTGGTGAGGATGTGGAAGGGCAGGAACTCTCATCCATGGCCGGTGGGAATGCAAAATGGCGCAGCCACTTGGGAAGACAGTTTCTTCCAAAACTAAATATATTCTAACCATACATACCTGCAAGCACACTCCTTGATATTTACCCAAAAGGGTTGAAAACTTAAGTCCACACCATAACCTGCACAGGGTTGTTTATAGCAGCTTTATTCATAATTGCTAAAACTTGGAAGCAACCAAGATGTCCTTCAGTAGGTGGATGGAGAACTACATTGTGGTCCATCCAGACTATGAAGTATTATATAGCACTATATATATATATATGGCTCGCAAGCCATGAAAAGACATAGAGGAAACTCAAATGCGTACTACTAACTGAAAGAAGCCAGTCTGCAAAGGCTGTGCACTGTATGATTCCAACTAGATGACATTCTGGAAAAGGCAAAACTATGGAGACAGTAAAAACATCAGTGGTTGGCAGAGGGGGAGGGGGAAAGGGAGGGATGAACAGGCAGAACACAGAGGGTTTTCAGGGCAGTGCTACTATAATGGTGGATACATGTCATTATCCATCTGTCAAAACCCCAGAACGTACACCAAGAGTGAGTCCTAATGAAAACTGTGGACTCGGGGTGCTAGTGATGTGTCAGTGCAGGCCCCGGACTGGATTGGATGTATCACTCCGGTGGCGGTTGTTGATGGTAGGGGAGGCATGTGTGAGGGTGGGGTGGAGGGTAATGGAAACTGGATTTTTCTCTCAAGTTTGCTGTGAATGTAAAACTGCTCTAAAAAAGAAAGTCTATTTAAAAAATTAAATAACATAAAAATTATTGGGTTGTAGTTTGGCCTTGTAAGCAGAGAGGAGATGAATCAAAAGGAGACTTTAGAGACAAGAAATGAGCTTCCAACAAGGTTCAGGGGTCCCTTTCAGAGCTGGGTCCTCTCATCTTGTTTTGTAAATAGGTTAAACCTGAAATCAGAGACCTGGTTTGCAAGTAAAAAGCAGGATGGGAGATAGCCCCACTGTCTAAATTAAAACATCCAGGGGAGCCTGGGTGACTCAGTCGGTTAAGCATCTGACTTTGGCTCAGGTCATGATCTCACAGTTCGTGGGTTCAAGCCCCGTGTCGGGCTCTGTGCTGACAGCTCAGAGCCTGGAGCCTGTTTTCAGATTCTGTGTCTCCCTCTCTCTCTGACCCTACTCTGCTCAGCTCTCTCTCTCTCTCAGAAATAAATAAAACATTAAAAACATTTTTTAAATAAATTTAAATATCCAGCTGAATATTTTAAAAGGGGGAAGGGGAGGGGGAAAATAGATACAAACAGAGAGGGTGGAAGACAAACCACAAGAGACTATGAAGTACAGAGAACAAACGAAGGGTGGATGAGGGAAACAGAAAATAGGTGATGGGCATTGAGGAGGGCACTTGTTGGGATGGGCACTGGGTGTTGTATGTGAGCCAGTATGACAATAAATCATATTCATAAAAAATTAAAATAAATAAAACAAATAAAAGGACTTTGGAATAGAAAGAACATAAAACATATTTTTAAAAATGCATGACTTTGCAGATACAACAATTAGGTGTTCCTAATTCTAACTGACCTCCCTGTTGATAGAGTTGCCTGTAAATATGTAAGCAGCAGGGACACTGGAAAAAAGAAAAAAGACTGAGCTTATCTACCCTGCCTTGTTAGAGGGAATGCCCTTCCTCCTATCTAATTCAGTTGCCTGGAGGCAGGCATGCTGCCAGGTGACAGTGTCCTGCCCTAAATGCCTGACAGCTTGGCTCAGACCTGGAAGAGGTCTGGAGGCAGACATGGAAACGTGGAAACTGCAGCCTCCCGCTGGAATCACCCTGGGCCAGCTGTTGCCGAAATTACGAAATCACACGGGAGCGCCTGCTCTGAAGCTGGACCTCACGAGCCCCGCCGGCCCTCTCCCTGCTGGCTTCAGGGCTCGATGCGCAGTCAGCTGGGGCCGCACCCCTGGACCCCCCGAGCGGCTATGCCCGGCCACGGGGCACCTTGGTGCTTTGCACCTGAGTTCTCTGGCACCCCTCAGACTGACCTCAGCCAAGCATTAGTTGGCTGAAGGTTAGTATGGAAACAGGGTGGTCAAAGGGGACATTAGAACTGGAAGAGAATATGAGGATCCACTACTCAAAACACAGACCAGCCACACTGGAGTCTGGGAGCTTGTTCCAAAGGTGGAATCGCAGGCTCACCAGACCGCCTGAGTCCATTTTGTGCACACACTGGAGGTGAGAACAGTGATTCTCAGCCTTTGCTGCAGAGCAGAATGTCCCAGGGGCGCTTTAAAACAATGACAGATGAAGGAGGGGGGGTGCATGGGTGGCTCAGTTGGTTAAGTGTCTGATTCTTGATTCTGGCTCAGGTCATGAACTCGTGGTTTGTGGGATCAAGTCCCAAGTCGGGCCCATGCTGACAGTTCAAAGCCTGCTTGGGATTCTCTCTCTCTCTCTCTCTCTCTCTCTCTCTCTCTTTCCCTCCCTCCCTCCCTGCTCTTCCCCTCTTGTGCACACACACACAAATGCACCCTCTCTCTCTCCCTCTCAAAATAATAAACTTTAAAATTAAAAAAAAAAAAAAGAAACCGGTNAGGAGTGGGGCCCAGGCACTGTTGTTGTTTATCTTCTGTTTGTCTTACTGAGGGTTCCCCAGGTGATTCTGCTGAGCAACCAGTGTTGAGGACTACTGGCTTCTCACCCCTTTTGTTTTCGAGAAGGGGAAACAGAAACTCGGAGGAGGGAGGTAGATTTGCTCTGGGAACACAAGAACACGACTGTGGGCGAACCCAGGGCTCCTGACGGCTGATGAGAAGCTGTCCTCGCCGCCCCGATTGTCCCTAGCCCCTCCTGAGTACAGACACAGGCAGCTTTCCCATCTCTTCAACAATGCGTCCCTTGTAAAGTACTAGAAATTTAAAAATTGTCCATCAGTAAGGGCGTGGCTGGATAAGGTGTGGTACCGCCATACTACAGAATACAACGCAATGGAAAGGAAGGAAGGAAGGAGCCAAAATGTATGTACAGTGAGAGATCTTTCTTCTAAAACAAATAAACAATAACCAATAAAATATGATATTTTTCCTCTGGGAAACCATGTATGTATATGTCCATGAGTGTGGATATGTGTTAAATACAAAGGAGAAGGCCTATAAGGATAGTTTAAAAATCAAACGAAGAGCTACTTGAGGCTGGGTGGCCCATGGGGTCTTTATCATTACAGTTTTATTTATCTTTTTAAAAATTTTATTTTTTATTGATTTTTTTTTAAGTTTATGTATTTATTTTGAGGTGGGGAGGGGCAGAGTGAAAAAGAGAATCCCAAGCAGGCTCTGTGCTGTCAGCGCTGGGCTTGAGCCCACCAACCTGAGCTGAAATCAAGAGTTAGATTCTGGGGCACCTGGGTGGCTCTGTGGGTTCAGCATCCAACTTTGGCTCAGGTTGTGATCTCACGGTCCATGGGTTCAAGCCCCGCATCGGGCTCTGTGATGACAGCCAGCTCAGAGCCTGGAGCCTGTTTCAGATTCTGTGTCTCCCTCTCTCTGTAACCCTCCCCGGCTCACACTGCCCCTCTCTGTCTCTCAGAAATAAATAAAACATTTAAAAAATTTTTTTCAAAAAGAGTTAGATGCTTAACCCACAGAGCCACTCAGGCGCCCCTAGTTTTTATTTATCTTTTTAACATGAATAATGTATTCCAGTATTACTTGTTGTAACTAGAAATTATTTTTAAGAGAGAAAGAGAACAACTGGGACCTTCTAGGAAATGTATTGACCTTGACACTTGAATTCAGCTACTTACATCATGACTCAGTTGCCTTTGGGAGCTCCAGTTTTCCTGCCTCATCTCTAAAATGGGAACATCTTCCCTCCAGGTTGGTGGAAGACTTAGGAAAGGACGTGAGGCAGCAGCAGTACGTTAGCTCGCAAATACGAGGAAATATGAGGTTAATGTCTTCTCTGTGGCTTCTACCCGCGCCCCCTCCCCCGTCAGCCTCCACTTGTGCCTTGTGCTCGGGACTCTGTTCTTTCCTCACCTCCTGCCTCAACTATTTTACACATCCCTGCCTTTTATGGTGTTTGTGAAATTGGGAGGATACGGGTGATTTTTCCTTTTGTCTTGACATTTGGGTGGAGCCCCCAATAGCCAAGAATAACTGAGCAGGTACCAACATGCCGCTTCCTAACTTGGAGTGCTGGGCTACCTCTGCTGTTTGAGAAAGAGTCTGAAATCAGTCGTGTCCCAACAGCCCCCACCTCCAGGTCCTCCAGAGACTGAAGGGTCACACTGCTAGGCTTTCCCCGAAGGGCAGTCACCTCTGGGTTGTGCATCACCCCCACTTTCCGGCTGGGGGTTAGGGGGTCTCAGGGAATTTGACAGGTGTCCCCGGGATTTGAGGAGCACAGGAAATGGTATGCACCCCCTGAAGAGCCTCACAGTGCCCGGGAGAGGCGTGAGCTTGGAAAACCTCACTTCTCCCAGTGTCTCCTTGACTCTCTGTGGCTGCCCCACTTCTGACCCCAGATGTGGGGCAGGGGTGTTCCCACACCAAGCATAGGAACTTCCATGCCCTCTCGGGGACGCACCACTTTCCCCAAATTTCCATGTCCTCACCAACCTGGAAGCTCTCCAAACCCCAACCTTTTGCATTTTTACGGAGGCTTCAGGATACAGACACGATTGATTAAATCACTGGCTGTTGGTGACTGAACTCAGCCTCCAGCCCTTCTCTCCTAGGAGGTGGGGAGGGCGGGAAGTGAAAGTTCCAGCCCTCTGATCACGTGGTTGGTTTCCCTCGACAACCAGCCCCTAGGCTAAGGTGACCTAGGAGCTCTCCAGAAACTCATCTCATTAACTTAACAAAAGATAACCCTTAATCCCTCACGACACTTAGGAAATTCCAAGGGGTTTAGAAGCCCTGTGCCAGGAACGGAGATAAAGACTAAATATGTAAAGCACAACATCACACAGGCTTCGGTGGAGTGAGGATGGGTGTTGGGGGGGGAGCAGATACAGACCCCCCCAGAAGAGGACCACGAGGGGATGAGGTGAGGACTGCACAGAGAGCCTGTGTGACCTAGCCCACGTGCAGGAAACCAGAGATAAAAGAGCCTCAGTGACAGAGAGGCTCCAGCGTGATCACAGACTCCCCTACAAGGGGACCTGGCTCTACAGTCAGCCAGACTCCAGGCACTAATGCCACACACAGCTGTGAAACGTCAGGCAGGCCCTTCCCTGCCCTCAGCCCTTCCCTGCTCTGATCTCCATGGAGCAGGCTCGCTGTCATCGGCACACATGGGATGGAGGGTGAAGCCAGAGAACTAGATTGTTCTCCTCTGCACCTGCAACTTCCCCTGCCTGACTCCGTGAGGGAGACACTTTCAACGGAAAGGAGCTTGGAGTTGTGAGATCCCCCCAGCAAGGTGTTTATCACAAGACAATGGTCAGAAAGGTGACCAGTGCTGCCTGAGTTTCGCCGCGGGAAGAATGGATCCGGAGAAATGTTTGCAGGGGCTGAGAAGAGAGAATGGAGGTACTTTCCACTTGTGGCGTGTGTTCCGCTCGTTCAACAAACACGGTTTGCGGGGTTTTCACCTGCTAACTTGGGTTAGCAGCCTGTGCTTTTGTGAACATGAACTGAGCTTCCTCCAGGTGTCAAACCTGGGCCTTATCCTTCTCTCTTGTGGTGCCACACTGCAGTCCAACCTGAGTGAGCTGAACACCTTCCCTGTTCCGTTTGAAGATTTTAAAGTCAGATGTCACAAAAGCCCTTCACCAGCTCCTCAGCTCTGCCAGGTACCAGACCCTGTGTGTTGTGTGCTACCTAGGAGCCCGGCCAGCCCAAGGGCCTCTGCGACAACAGCCTCTGGAGACCTTTCCCTTCCCTGCCCTGGCCATGCTCACCTCTCTCCTACAGCCCCTCTCGGCCTCTTCTGCCAGTAAGATGGCACCCAATGAAAGGCCCCAAGTCTCCCTATAATTGTCCTATCTAGGGGGCGTGTCTTGAAAGAAGATGCGACTGAGTCTCCAATGTGTGTGGCAATGATTTAGAGAGAACTAAGGGCCGCCCACCTTGTGGTAAAGACTCAAAGCAGCCTTTCCCTCTTCTTTTCTCATACTGGTAGGAAAGAATTATTTTCCTCAATTCAAGGCCAAGTCCCTAGGCCGTCATCTTCTTCCCTTGTGACCATCACCTCCCTGGAGCCTTGTGCCCCAGGCCCTCACTCCACCTCCACTGCCCTGATGCTGGGCCCAGGTGCTCACACCTTGGCCATCACAGGAACAACACACATCTGCCCTGCATAGCGTGGTGACCAGAACTCAGGAGTGTCATCCCTGAGGACCCAAGGGTCAGCGCATATTTCCTGAGCTACATCTATGTGCCAGGTGAGGCCCCTGACCTCAAGAAGCTTATATTCTAGGCAGGCAGGGAGAGAAACATTAGTTTCACAAATGAATGTGAAATGACAGTAAAGAGACAGGCGACCAGACGCCCTCTCCCAGGCTCCTTTCAAGGCTCTGTGGTTGGCGGGATCTTGGGGAAACCCAGGAAGGGAAAGGCCAGGTGGCCACAATGCAGAGCAGAGAAGGCAGGTGAAGGTGGGAGATGTAGGCCTTGGTAACATCTGGGCCTTTGTCCTAAGAGAAACCAGAAGTCAATAAAGTGTTTTAAGGGATTGGGAGGAGGGGTGTGTGTGACCGGGTCTGCTTAGTGTTTTAAACAGGTGACTGATGTTGTGTGGAGAATGGATGCCAGGGAGAAAAGGGAGGGAGCTGGGAGCCTCCTTCTGAGCGGGAGGTGGAGGGCACTTGAAGCAGGCTGGTGGCCGTGGAGGTGCGGAGTCATGGGTAAAGAGGTGTTCAGGAAGTAAAACTGAGGGGCTGTGTGTAAGAAGGGAGGAGAGGCGATGCTGGATTTCCAGCCTGGGCCCTGCCCGGGCCTGGACAGCAGTTGATGTGCTGAGCAGGGATCACGGGGCAGGGACAGGGTTAGGGGAAGAGTGCTGAGGGACATCGCAAATTCAGGTCTGGACATACCGAGCATGACGTGCCTTTAGGACACACACGCGAGAGATGCCCAAGAGGCAGGAAGTTAGATGGATGGGAAACCCAGACAAGAACCCAGAGCTCAGATGTGATCCTTCCAGTGGCCAGCGGCTTCATCTGTTGAGGAGGGCGGAAAGGAGAGGGAGAGATAAACCAGGTGACTGCATCCTGAGGCACTCTGATGGCCTGATAGAGACAAAAAACACCTGCACAGGAGACAAGGAAAGACTAGCCAGAGGAGTAGGTTTGTGCCTGGGAGAATGGCCTTTCCAAAATGGGGAATGCTACAGATGGCGGGGTCTGAGGCTCGGGAAACTGAGTTGAGCCAAAGGGGGTCATTGTTGGTCATAGTGGTGTTTCTCAGAGGCCCGGAGTACCTGTGCATCACTGCCATTTGCCTGACAGTGGAGTAAGAGGGTTGGATCAGCACCACGGTCTCCACAGCTTAGCATTGATCCCGAGAACCATCAACGTGGAGGCATGCTTCAGCATCTCCATGTCCAACTCCCCCCTCATGCCCCCATGCTCGACCATGTCTTCCGGGTCGGTTTGGGGGCTATAGTCCTGGAGCCACAGGGCCCGTGTGCAGGTGGAAGGGAAATCCCTTCTGTGAACCAGTTTTAGGTGTTCCATGAGTGACGGGGAAATGTAAGATGTGATCCCTGTCCTCAAAGACCTTATCATCTCTTTGGGGAACTAAGATGAACATACACAAAAAATAAAATCTAGAAGCTCTGAGTGAGAGGAAAGACTACATAGATGCACACTCGCCATCAAGTACAAGGGCAGGCAGTGGACCCATGAGGGAAAGCTGCTTGGAGTAGGCAGAGAAAGGTATGGAAGAAGCCAAGTGTGCTAACTGGAGGGGTGTGAACTAAGGCATGGAGAACAGCCAGGAGAGGACAGATAAGGGGTTGGCCTGGCAGGTCTGACTGTGTGGGATGGGGATTCCTGGAGATGGGGTGGTGTGGACGTGGCTACTCCCATCTGGGTCAGGGGCCCTGGCCCAGTGGTTCTCCAGCTCTGTAGATCCAATGCCACAGAGGACAAGCAAAAGCAGCTGTCATCCTGTAGGAACCTGTTCTCCAGAGTCACTTCTGCTCTGACCAAGAAGCACAGACCCACAGACACATCATACACAGGACTGGGCCTGAGGCGAGCCTCTGAGTACTGATGGTGTGGTGCTCACCAGACCCTGTCCCTTCTTCGTCCCTCCGACCAAACCAACAAAAAGTCATTTCTCACCTTAGCCATTCACGGACCCTTCTTCCTCTTCTCCTCAGCCCCACTCCTGACCTCTCACTCTCCTCCCCGAGGTGGTGGGGTCCGCGGGCTCCTCCCTGAGGTCTGCCTGCTGCACCTTCAGGCCAGGATAAGCTTCTCTGGGCGGCTCTTCTCTAAAAACCTGCCCACATAAGGGACAGCTCCTCCCCTTTCTTCCTGCCTCCAGCTCACATCTCCAGAATAGTCTCCCTTCCTCCAGTGTTGGTTTTCTTCTTCCCTCCTCTGTCCTCACTTCCTCTCTTTGTCATTGGGTCGCCTTCCTCCACCAGTAGTTCCCGTGGCCTCTGGAAGGGGCACTAGCCCTGGGCCCAGACCCTCCAGACCTAAACCTTCCCTCTGGCCTTATGCTCAGAGATGTCCTTTGAGCACATTTCTGGTACCACACTGCCTCTGCATCTTTCTTCAGGCTGCACTTTCCTCCTGACAAGGCTCCATCTGACAAGCTCCTTCCCACCATCCAGATTCATTTCAAACCCATCTGTCTCACATGGCAGCAAAGCAAAATGCCTAAGAAGAGAATGCGTTTTGGAGTCAGAGATATCTGACCTTCATCTCCGTTTGGCCGTTTTCCAGCTCCGTGTCCCTGGGCAGGTTGCTTCATGTCTTCTGAGCCTGTTTCCCAATCTATAAAAGGAGGGGGCGATCTGTACCTTTGGGAGGTGAGGATAAAATGAAATTCTGTATGTGAAGTGCTCAGCACAGCACCTGGCTGTGGGCAGGTTCTCAGAAATGCTCATTACAGAGCTTGTTTCCAGGCCCCTCCCACCAGCTGTGTTCTCCCCCTCCTGTGAAGCTCCTGCACATGTCGGGTCTCTCTTTCAGCACCCAAATTGGCAGCAAACTCTTCTAAAGTAAGAGCTCCTTTGGTATCCCTTTGAGTCTTACACAAAAGATATTTGTTGAGCATAAATGGAAATTGTTGACAGACCTGTAATGACTTGTCCTGGGAAGAATAAACACTGTCCTGTGGTGAAAGATGGCTGGCCTTCTAACCCTGGGACCAGCTCACCTTCTCGTTCCACACCTTACCTCAGTGCAGTGGACGACTTTGACCA
This sequence comes from Crocuta crocuta, assembly GCF_008692635.1. Taxonomy (NCBI): domain Eukaryota; kingdom Metazoa; phylum Chordata; class Mammalia; order Carnivora; family Hyaenidae; genus Crocuta; species Crocuta crocuta. The sequence continues at coordinate 2,561,032 of NW_027531902.1, forward strand.
CTTCCTGGTTCCTCCTGTCCGTCCAAGACAATGGCAATCAGCAGGAATGGGCCTGGCTGAGCAGACATGACCTCCAACAATGCCAGGGGAAGAAGCTGTGTGCCCTGATGGATCCTGCCTCACCAGCCTGACCATTCAATATGGCCTCATCTCTTCACACTCTGCACACCGAACGCCAAACTCCGAGCATTTCCTCCCCAAGGTCCCCGACACTCTCTCCCACCAGTTCACCACACATGGAGCCTCCCTCCCTCCATTAGTGATATTAGCGTTGGTGATCCCCAATGAGCAAGGGCAGCTCCCGAGACAGCTGCCTGCCTCCTCCCAGCAAACTTCAAGCTCTGCCTGCCAAGGAACGTGTGAGGGTAACAGGCCCACACTGTCCTGTCACACCCTTTCTCACCCCAGGACAACAGGTGTCTACTTAACAGATGTCCATATAACTCAAAGCAAAGAAAATCTGCTCAGGGTGGTGAAACAGAGTCTCTCCTTATTCAGCCTCCTTCCTTGGGATGAGGGACCAAAATAACTAGACTGATCAGGGGTGTCATCCACACAGAGACAAGAGTGAGCTCTTGTCCAAGGGAACTGGATGTTAATAGAAAGTTGAGTGGGGCGGCGAGTTAATCAGCAGGCCAAGCCTGGAAGACTCCATAGAGCCTCAAGATACATTTCAATCAGTGTCCCTGAACAACCGTCTTGCTCTGTCCCTTCTCTGGCCAGGCATGGTGGTATCCTGTGTCTACCCCTGTGACAACACCTATCGCTAGTCCTTGGCAGATCACAGGGCTGTCTTAACACGCAGGCAGAGGTCCTTGAGGGATTTGCCTCTCTATAGCTATAAATTGCCTGTATGTACCAGCACATACAGTAGCCACTCAATAAAAATGGGTTGAAATGAATGGAGCCATGGATTGCAATGTAGATGAAGACGTAGAATTTATACCTCTCCTACTGGTATGAGGAAGATGTAAGATGAAGCCTCCTTTTATTGACAACCCGAACTCTGTCTTTTGTTCTCCCTGTCTTCCAGGTCCCAAGCCTCCACCATCTGACTCCTTTGTTTTCTTGTCTTCCACCTTCATGAAGCCCGTCCTGACTGCCCATGCCCCAGGAACCATTCCCCTCTCTAAATCCCTGAGCCCTGATTGTCTGGCCCCTTCACCTGGTATTTTCTCTGTCCTGTCTTGGTTCCTAATTCTTTGCAGACATGATTCCCCTCCCCATCCAGGTCTGGAAACCCCAGAAAGGTAACAAGCCTATGATCTGATTCTTTGCATCCCCCAAAGCAGCAGCACAGGGTATGTTCCAAAGTCGGCGTTTTGCAAATTAGTAAAAATGATGGCATGAAAATAATGGAGTGAATTGATGAATGACTTAACTTCCAAGGGGTGTTCCACATTATCACAAAGCCCATACATATCTGTGGGGCAGTGTGCCCCTTATGTCTTCTCCAGAGTGTATTTGCTATGGCCTATGGCACATGACACATAACACATGACACATGCAGTGTTCCACATACACGTCTCTCTGTGAGTGGTACATTCTGAGTCTCCCACATCGCCATGTCTTCTGAGTGCCCTCTGTCCATATTTCTTTCACAATCTAGTGTAGGAGAAAAGAGCTCAAGGGTCAAGAGTGGGAGCCTGATATCATCTGAGGTCTTGGCTTGCTGGGAGGTCTGACTCAATATGCCTCACCTCTCTGTGCCTAGGTTCTTCTCCTTTGTCTTTCTTTGTTACCATGAAACACATGTTTCAGCCTTGCGTATGGTAGGTCTTCCCAATGATTCTCTTTGTTTCCCTCATGGTTACAAAATGGTTGTCACATCTCCAAGCATCCCATATTTATATAACAACGACTAAAGGTAGGAAGAAAATGCAGCTGTGTGTGTGTGTGTGCGCGCGCGTGCGCACGTGTTTGTCAGAGGAAATCACTCCCAAATTTCTCCAGCCAGCGCTTATTCACTAGGTCTTGCTAGGCAGAACTGGGTCACATATCACCTTTCCTAAACCAGTCACTGGCAAATGAGACAGAATTATCATGACTAGCCTAGACCAAGCATGACTCACGGCCTAGGGCTGATAAGACCTTCCTTGGGCATATTGTTGATCAATATCTAAACAAACTGAGATTCTATTCACAAAGTAGGAAGAAGGAATAGCTGTGTAGGGGAAACAGCTGGCAACGTCCCTCCCATCAAGAGCTCCCTGGCCAGAGCAGGCTCCGTCCAATGGAGAGAATAATAAAACCTGTTCAGTAGAGTTTGGGGCAGTTCATTTTATGTAAAAGATGCATTTTGAGGGGCGTCCAGGTGGCTCAGTTGGTTAAGCATCTGACTTTGGCTCAGGTCATGATCTCACAGTTCTTGAGTTCAAACCCCACATCGGGCTCCCTGCTGTCAGCACAGAGCCTGCTTCAGATCCTCTGTCTCCCTGTCTCTCTGACCTCCCCTGCTTGCTCTCTCTCTCAAAAATAAATACACATTTTTTAAAAAGATGCATTTTGAAAATCTGCACATTTTAAAGCTCATGTAAATTTTAACCAATCCTGACAATGTTACAGTTGACACATGAACAGTTGGCATAAACAGTTGACAATTCCCTTGGCCTGCCAGAGGTTTCAAATTATGCAACTTGTGACAAATTTTTAAAACCTTTGGGGACTCACATGATTTAATGCATTGCTTACAAATGGAGGCTTTATTAATATTTTCATTGATATTTTGGAATAAAATAATCTCAATTTTTTTTAAATTTGAGAAAATTTTTCACATTTTTTACTATCTATTGTTTATTATCACATTAATTATCCCCAAATTCCCACTTTGCATAAAATATAATACTATCTCTAAAGTGAGTTGATCTAACCAGTTTTAAATGTGTGAGTGGTTTGGTTAGGGTGAGGGGCTATTGTGGTTCATTTTCCCAAGGCACTGGGGGTATTATGTGAAATAGAAGAACCAATGAGCCAGTGCCAAGACTCTAGACAAATTACCCTCTGCCTCAGTTTACCTGATTTGGCCAACTAGCTGGTTGAAATCTTCCTTGTGGTTCTAAAAGTTTGATTCTGTGGATCCCATAATGAGTTTAAAATTTTATGAGCAACTACATTTTATCCTCTCATTGCATGTTTTATATCTGAAAACACACAAAGCATTTATAGGTTCACTACTTTGCAAAGAGATAAGCAGAGTCTTTGGGAAGGAGAGGATGAAGTCACCCAGGAAGCCAGAGGCCAAGGAACACCTGATTTCTTCCTCCTCTAAGAAGCTGGCCCTGCCCCTTTAGGGGGTGGGGGATTGGATTCCACTCAAAGCCTTTCCTCCACAAGGTACTGCGGGCTCAACTGCTCTTCCCACCTGCCCACAAAACACTAGGTGTAAGACTCAGGCAGGCTCACTCTGGCTGCTTAGATAACATGGCTGGTTCCCTGAATTTGGCCCTGGCTGCAGCAGTAACTTAAGAACTGTCTTCAAAGACTGGAGTAAAAGGCGAGTGGGCCAGTCGCCAGGCTCCACCTGGCCCCAGCCCCCCCAGCACTGCAGGTAGAGAATGGGGGCCCAAGAGGGGAACCAAGGTCACAGTGGTCTGGCTTATCTTGGACACAGATGCCTCATACGATACTTTGAAAGAAAAAAAAATTGAATTAGTTGACATTTTAAAATGGGATGATTCTATATTTAAAAAGTTCACATTTCTGGCTTTTTTGGAAAATGGGGAGGATCTCAAAACATTCAGGGGCCCACGAGTAAATGCTTCATTGCTTAGATAGAAGATGGGCCGACCAGGCTTGAGTAGCCCAGAGCCCCTCTACCCCCTCTCCTCTCCCTGTAGCTGCCTGAGTCTGAGATACCTCATGCAGCCAGTGGGTAGTCAGCTCTTCCTGGAGGGCTAGCCGTATTCCTGCAGGCCTGAGTCCTCCCAGGATGCCGGCGTGTTAATTTCCCTGCAAGGGATCAGCCCTGAAGGGAGGGACGCCACCCCAACTGCTCCTCCATTACTTGTGCTTACAGGTCTCTCTCTTTCTGCTCTGATGTGGGCTATTAATAACCTTGGGCAGCATTATTAGCCTCCAAGCTCCAGGTCATGGGAGGTGAGGGTCTTTGTTCTTTGTCCTGATGTCCTGTATGAGGAGACTGGCATCCAGTTCTGAAGGCTGGTATTTTCAGAGAAACATCAAACCCGTTAGAGACCTGCCTGCATCTGGAAGACGACAGTGAGTGAGATGGGAAGGGTCAGGAAGCCACACTACAGCAGGAAGGAATGACCGGACTGGTGATGTTTAGCAGACAAACAGAAGACTCAGGAGATGTGATTCTTTCCTTTAAACATGAAGGGCAGTCATGTGAGAAAGGGATGATATTAGTTACTACTGTTAATAGCACTAATACAACCATTATTAATAATACTAGTGAGAAATCTTGAGTGCTTACTATATGCCAGGCATTATTCTTTTTTTTTTTTATGGTCTTTTTTTAAAATTAATTAATTATTATTTTTTTTTTACAAATAGTTTATTGTCAAATTAGTTTCCACATAACACTCAGTGCTCATCCCCACAAGAGCCCTCCTCCATGCCCATCCCTCCTCCCCCCCACATCCATCAGTCCTCAGTTTTTGTCAGCATTCAAGGGTCTCTCATGGTTTGCCTCTCTCCCTTTCCCCCACCATTTCCCCCCTCCTTCTCCCCCTTGGTCCTCCGTCAAGTTCCTCCTAATCCTCCTATACGTGCAAACATGTGATATTTGTCCTTCTCTGCCTACCAGGCATTATTCTAAAAATACATATTTGCTCACTAGTTTTGACACAAAGACTAAGAAATAGAAACCATAGAAAGATGTTGCCACAGTAAATAGTGAGCTCTCTGTCTCTGGAGGAGTGTAAGCAGAGGCTAGAGACTGAAAGTCATCAAAGGGGCGGTTGTATTAAATGATTCTTGAGATCTCTTTCACCCCTGGCATTCTTTGATTAAAATATTTTAATTTCAGGGACCTCCCACAGGGACTGAGTGCAGGAAGTTGGATCAGTGGGTGCCATAGATCAGAGAACCAAGGAATGAAGTGGTGAGCTCAGCTCTGTGGCCCTCAGTGCACAGGGAAAGTGTGTCAGCTCAAGGACAAAGTATACATTTCTGTAAATGCATTCTGAAGTTTGTATATGCAGATCTATGGGAATGGATGGTAGGTCGAGATAATCAATTGTTATTGAGACTTCTTGGGACCCTTACATGGCTCACCACTGTGTGAGAATCAGACAGACCAAAGCTGACTGGCTTATATGTTTTCCAAATTACTGGTTAGAACCCACTAGTGGGTTATGTAATCAATTTGATTGGTTGTAACTAGCATTTAAAAAAACACAATAGAAAACTATCAGAGCTCATCACAAGTAATTAGTACAAACTCTTTCATTAAAGTTGTGTTCCAATAATGTGTGAGTATGAATATGATAGGGGTGTGTGTGCCGAATGATGATGTGAAATGGTGAAAAAAAAGTTTGAAAGCTACCATGTCAGAATGGGAGGAACCCTGTTTTGTGGGCCAAATCCTGTTTCAGACGAATTTTCTCTGGTCAGGCTCAGAGCGAGATGGTCACCAAGTACAGGGCTGATTGAAGCAAGGTGACAGCCAGATCAGGACCAACCTCTGATGGGCTGCGTTCCCAATCGAGGAGGCAGACAGATGCTGCCTATCTTCTCAAGTGAGATCATTCCCCTGAGAGTCCTAGCAATTTGTAGAAACATATCTCCACGATGACAGCCACCATCTTGGCACTTTCATATTGACCACACTCCTCACCTCACCACAGGATTAAGTCAGAAGCTTCTATGCCCATCGTGCCTATGGAGTCCTGCCCCATAACCAGCTCTGTTTCCTTGACCCATCTATTTCAGCCCTTTGATGCCTTTTGCCCAAGATTGTCTAAGGGCTTGAGTTACGTCAGTGAATTAGCTGCACAATTCATACCCCCCTCCCTCCAGCTCCCTGAATTTAACCTGCTGAGTAGACTTATATTCTATTATCTGCAGACTGAAGGAACTGACCAAAAAAAAGAACACTGGCATGACCTGTGGCAGAACGGTGCTGAGCTATAACTGCCTTACCAGGAGTAGCTTCCCCTACTCTTCTGGCAGGAGCCTTCTGGAAGACACCTCGGCCATCAGTGTTTGTATGGCAACGGTACCCTGTCATAGCTCACCTAAGTGCTGGAGCAGTTTTTAAGATATCATTTTACAAAAGTCTTGTCTTTCACATTGGAATTTGTTCTGTCGAAAGCCTATTTCTACCCACTCTGATTTACAGTGAGTGCCCTAAATGGACATTAAAAAGCAGAATGCTGTATAGCCCATGCAGCTTGACCCTAGGATGGGTTTTTCTTGTGGTTGAATGCAAATAATAAGTCAGCAAATGCTTCAAAAACTCTTACATTTTTCTATAATGTTTTGGAATAAGTAATATGTGGACACATTACAAAATTCTGAGAACAAAAGGATGTAGATCCTTCTCACTGCAGGGGAAACAGCAAGTCTCTCTCCCTCCCCTTTCTCACCCAGCCAACCCTTTGACTATAACTACATGACTACTACTACTACAACCCTTGGCGAAGTGCTTTTGTAAACCTTTCCCCTTTAATCTTGTTGGATAGAATATGAGTTACTAGTATCTACAGATGAGGAAGCTGAAGCTCAAATGTGTTCCTCTTCCAAGGTTGCACGGCCAATAAACAGAAGTGCCGAAACTGAATCTGTATTTTCTGACCCCGTCTAATTCTCATTCCACACTTCCAAATGCTGCCTGGGTAGTTTCTTCAGAAGAATACAAACTTTGGTGGGAAATTAGCAGAACAAATGGCTGCTATGGCTCTAGTTTATCTAAACATGCAGACTTTCTAGAAAGACAAGTGAGGTGAAGAGGGCCTTCCGGGGCTCTCTTGCCTTACACGCATCTGAGTGATTATCAGTGTCCCCACTGAGACTTTGAAATGCATCCTCACAGTAGACATCTTAACTTCCTGCACATCAGAAATGAAGTTTACATAGGCTACTTTTCTTGACATCAGCAAGATGGTTTCTGCTGAAAATATCCCGCACAGTTGAATGGTCAGGCTTACCAGGAGGAATCCAAGAGATGCCCTTTCACTCCAAAGAATGAGCTCTCTTCTCTCTTCCATGCTCAGGCTCTGGAGTACACTGGACTTCCTGTGGAACAAATTTTGACCTAAAATGGGTCTTTGCTAGACTCAATCCCCACTAGTTTTGTCTATATCCAGTATAAATCCACCAACCAAAGACCATGATTTGTTACCTTTAAGAGTATTCAAAGCATGTAACTCAGATTTTAAGAGCAATTTAAGGGGCGTCTGGGTGGCTCAGTCAGTTAAGCAACTGACTTCAGCTCAGGTAATGATCTCACAGCTTGAGCCCTGTGTCAAGCTCTCTGCTGACAGCTCAGAGCCTGCTTTGGATTCTGTCTCTCTCTCTCTGCTTCTCCCCTGCTCACTCTCTGTCTCTCTCACTCGAAAATAAACATTAAAAAATAATAAAAAATAAAAGCAGTTCAGAGCAAAACTGTGTCCAAAAATATTTTGAGTTGTGGCAATATTCTTTGGAATAGTTCTGTAGAACTAATCGAAAGAATGGAATATACCCATTTATTTTTATTTAAAGTTTTTATCTGAGAGAGAGAGAACATGCATGTACATGCATACACTTGAACAGGGGAGGGGCAGAGAGAGAGGGAGAGAGAGAATCCCAAGCAGCCTCCACATTGTCAGCACATAGCCCAACATGGGGCTAGAACCCATCAAATGTGAGATCATGACCTGAGCTGATATCAAGAGTCAGTCACTCAACTGACTGAGCCACCCAGGTGTCCAGCAAATACCCATTTGGACTCAGAACTTCTGGTCTATTAGAACGAAGTTTCATGACATTGTAGTCATCTCTTATAAATAATAGCAATCTGTTCTATGAGAATTCATTTTTGAAACATATATAAATACCATATTTATCATTTAGAAAGCTTTTGGTTCTGAGCCACAAAAAATCCAATACAAACTGGTTTGAGAAATAAAGGGAATTTTTCTGGCCTGCTGTCTCTTTTCAATGCGAGGCTAGGTCCCCTTGTGGTATGTTCCTCACCCTCATCACATCCGACATGTTTTCCACTTGCCTCTAGCTGCTACAGGTGAGCTGCTCATAATTCCATCTAAGGCTAACTCTCCCCTTGTGCACAGGATCCTGTCTCCTCTCTCTCTCTCAAGGCACCAATTATTCCCTCTCAGTTATGGCCCACTTTAGCATACCAGCATGGTATGAGTTTTCCCAGTGTCAAAAATCAAAACAAAACTTCACTTGACTTCATATCCCCTTCCAGCTTCAATCTCACTTTTCTTTTCTCTTTGAGGGGAAAATTCCTTGAGAGAATTCTCCATGCTCCTGGACCCCAACTCTTTGCTTCATTTCGGTGAGTTCTGACTGAATCACCTGAACAAAACAACTATTCTCAGGTTTACCATTGACCTTCATATTGCCGAATCCAATAGTCAGCTTCCAATGGTTATCTTAACCTTCAGCAGCATTTAATACAGTGGACGACTTTGCTTTTTTTTTTTTAATACTTTCTTCATTTGGACTTTAAGACAACACTCTCTTGGGTGGTTTTTTCTTTTTTTTTAATTTTGTTTTGTTTGTTTGTGTTTTTGCCCCCTCACTGTCCATTTTTTCTTGATCTGCTTTGCTAATTCTTCCTCACCATGCACACTGGAGTACCCCTGAGTCTGGTTCTGGACCCTTTCTCTTCTACAAGTATACTCATATCATGATGTTATCCACTCTCATGACTATATACCATCTATCTCCTGTCAAATGTTAGATGATTTCTCCCCCAGAACTCCAGGTGCATATCCAACTGGCTAGTGAATATTTCCACTTAGATGTCTAATGGACATCTCAAACTTAATGTGTCCAAAACAAAAATACTGACAGTTCTGGCTGCAGGGTAGCTCAGTAAGCTTCTATTAGACAAACTCCTGTGGATAACAATGACAAACTCTGAACAGAACATTAAACAAACAAACAAACAACCTGAAGGCCCTAGAGAGTGAACAAAAACATGGAGTTTCTTAAGAGGAGTCAATACTTATAAAAATGATGCACAGGATGATTTTCCTTTTTGTTTTTTAAAAAATGGTTTCTAACTTTAAGGTAGGCCACAGACAGTTCATACAGGGCAGATATACTGATAGAAAACCTGCAGCCCTTCTGGCCTGAAGAATCAAAGGATAGAGACTGAGGCAATGATTTTGGAAAGTGAGGGGAGGAATCCAGGAAAAGAGATCCAGAAAGGAAAAACACACATTCTGTATATAAACTCTGTCCAAATCTTTGGCCAATTTCTGAACCGTGCACACATGAGTCAGGCTCAAGTGATCTAGATAAGAATGAAACTACTGAATTGAGATTTGAGCTGTGGCCCAAGAGACAGGTTACAGTTTTATCCAACCAACTTAGTTGCTGTCTCCACTGAATAAATAACCAACCAAAAATTCAGCATTTGGAGGGAAACTATAGAACAGAATCCAGATCCTCTATAACAATCACAATGTCAAGAATACCCCAAACTACTCACCTTATGAAGAAAATGGAATTTGTGACCCATTCTCAAGAGAAAAGATAATCAACAGAAACTGACTATGAGATGACCCAGATGTTAGAATCAGCAGATCATAATGTTTTTATTTTGAAAATTTCACTTAATATACAGTATATTTGTTCCAGACATAAAATTCACTGATTCATTATTTATACACAACACTCAATGGCCTCTTTAATATCCATCACTCATATAGCCCATCCCCCACCCACTTCCCTCCATCAATTTTCAGTTTGTTCTCTATTGTTAAGTCTCTTGTGTTTTTTTTCTCTCCCTCCCCTTCCCATATGTTCATCTGTTTTGTTTCTTAAATTCCATATGAGTGAAATAATATATTTGTCTTTCTCTGATTGACTTACTTCACTTAGAATAATACATTCTAGTTCCATCCACATCATTGCAAATGATAAGATTTCATTATTTTAGATGAATGAGAAATATTCCTATATATATATATATATATATATATATATCTACCACATCTTCTTTATCCATTCATCAGTCAATGGACACTTGGTCTGTCTCCATAGTTTGGATATTGTTGATAATGTTGCTATAAACATTGGGGTGCATTTACCCCTTCGAATCTGTATTTTTGTATCCTTTGGGTAAATATCTAATAGTATGATTGCTGGATCCTAGAATAATTCTATTTTTAGTCTTTTGAGGAACCTCCCTACTGTTCTCCGGAGTGGCTGCACCAGTTTGCATTCCCACCAGAAGTGCAAGAGGGCTTCCCATTCTCCACATCTTTGCCAACACCTGTTGTTTCTTGTGTTGTTAATTTTCAGCCATTCTGACAAGTGTGAGGTGGTATCTCATCATGGTTTTGAGTTGTATTTCCCTGATGATGAGTGACATTGAGCATCTTTTCATGTGTCTGTTGGCTATCTGGATGTCTTCTTTGGAAAAGTGTCTATTCATGTCTTCTGCCCATTTCTTAACTGGGTTGTTTGATTTTTGGGTGTTGGGTTTGATAACTTCTTTTATTATAGATTTTGGATACTAATTCCTTATCAGATATGTTATTTGCAAACATCTTCTCCCATTCTGAAGGCTGCATTTTAGTTTTGTTGATTGTTTCCTTTGCTGTGCAGAAGCTTTTTATCTTGTTGAGGCCCCAATAGTTCATGTTTGCTTTTGTTTCCCTTGCCTTCTGTGACATGTCTAGTAAGAAGTTGCTCCGGCCGAGGTCAAAGTCCTTGCTGCCTGTGTTCTCCTCCAGGATTTTGATGGTTTCCTGTCTCACATTTAGGTCTTTCATCCATTTTGAACTTATTTTTGTGTATTTTTTTTAAGAAAGTGGTCCAGTTTCATTCTTCTGAGTCTTGCCATCCAGTTTCCCAACACCATTTGTTGAAGAGACTGTCTTTTTTTCAGTCTCCTGCTTTGTCAAAGCTGAGTTGATCATACAGTTGTGGGTCCACTTCTGGGTTTTCTATTCTGTTCCATTGATCTATGTGTCTATTTTTGCACCAGTATCATAGTGTCTTGATGACTATAGCTTTGTAATATAGCTTGGAATCCAGAATCGTGATGTCTCTAGTTTCGTTTTTCTTTTTCAGGATTGCTTTGGCCATTTGGGGTCTTTTGTGGTTATATACAAATTTTAGAATTGTTGGTTCTAGCTCTGTGAAGAATGCTGATAGTATTTTTATAGGGATTGCATTAACGTGTAGATTGTTTTGGGTAGTATACACATTTTAACAATATTTGTTCTTACAATCCATGAGCATAGAATGTTTTTCTCTTTCTTTGTGTCCTCTTCAATGTCTTTCATAAGTTTTCTATAGTTTTCAGAGTACAGATCTTTGACCTTTTTACTTAGGTTTGTTGCTAGGTATCTTCTTGGTTTTGGTGCAATTATAAATGGGATTGATTCCTTAATTTCTTTTTCTGATGCTTTGTTATTGGTGTATAGAAATCTGCACCTGATTTTATACCTGTAACTTTGCTGAATTCATGTAATTAGTTCTATCAATTATTATTTACAGTCTTTCAAGTTTTCTACATAGCATATCTTGTCATCTGCAAATAGTGAAAGTTTTCCTTCTTCCCTGGTGATTTGTATGCCCTTTATTTCTTTTTGTTGTCTGATTGCTAAAGCTAAGACTTCCAGTACTAGGTTAAATAGTAATGGTGAGGGTGGGTATCCTTGTCTTGTTCCTGACCATAAGGCTCTCAGTTTTTCCCCATTTAAGATGGTATTAGCTCTGTGTTTCTTATATAGCCTTTATGATGTTGAGGTATGTTCTATCTATCTCTACTTTGCTGAGGGTTGTTTGGGTTTTTTGTTTTGTTTTGTTTACGTTTTTAAAAAATCAAGAATGGATTCTGTGTTTTGTCAAATGCTTTCTCTACATCTATTGACAGGATCGTATGTTTTTTTTTTTTAATGTTTATTTATTTTTGAGAGAAAGAGACAGAGTGTGAGCAGGAGAGGGGCAGAGAGAGAAGGAGACACAGAATCAGAAGCAGGCTCCAGGCTCTGAGCTGTCAGCACAGAGCCTGACACAGGGCTCAGACTCATGAGCAGTGAGATCATGACCTGAGCTGAAGTCAGATGCTTAACCAACTGAGTCACCCAGGTGCCCCCCTCCCCACTTTTTAATGTTTGCTTATATTTGAGAGAGAGTGGAGACAAAGAATCTGAAGCAGGCTCCAGACTGAGTTGTCAGCAGAGAGCCCAACGTGAGGCTCAAACTCACAAGCCATGAGATCATGACCTAAGCTGAAGTCAGAAGTGTACCAACTGAGCCACCCAGGTGCCCTATGGGTCATATGGTTCTTATCCTTTCTTTTATTAATGTGGAGTATCATATTGATTGCTTTGCAAATATTGAACTAGCCCTGCAGCCCAGGAATAAATCCCACCTGATCCGGTAAATAATTCCTTTAATGTATTGTTGAATTTGATTTGCTAATATCTTGTTGAGATATTTTTGCATCCAGTTTTATCAGGAATATTGGTCTATAATTCTCCTTTTTAGTGGGGTCTTTGTCTGGTTTTGGAATCAAGGTAATGGTGTCTTCATAGAATGAGTTTTGAAGTTTTCCTTCTATTTCTATTTTTTGGAACAATTTGACAAGGGTAGGTATTAACTCTTTGGTACAATTCCCCTCGGAAGCCATCTGGCCCAGGACTCTTCTTGGGAGATTTTGATTACTGGTTTAATTTCTTTGCTGGCTATGGGTCTGCTAAAAATTTCTATTTCTTCCTGTTTCAGTTTTGGTAGTTTATGAGTTTCTAAGAATTTGTGCATTTCCTCCAGAGTGCCCGGTTTGTTGGCATATAATTTTTCATACTATTCTCTTATAATTATTTGTATTTCTGTGGTATTAGTTGTGATCTCTCTTCTTTCACTAGTGATTTTATTTATTTGGGTCCTTTCCTTTTCCCTTTTTGAAAAAAAATTTTAATGTTTATTTTTGAGAGACAGACAGAGCATGAGTGGGGGAGGCGCAGAGAGAGAGGGAGACACAGAATCTGAAGCAGGCTCCAGGTCCTGAGCTGTCAGCACAGAGCCTGAGGCAAGGCTCAAACCCATGAAGGATGAGGTTATGACCTGAGCCAAAGTCGGAGGCCTACCTGACTGAGCCATCCAGGCACCTCGATCCTTTTTTTTTTTTTTTTAAGTTTATTTATTTTTGAGACAGAGTGTAAGAGAAGGGCAGAGAGAGAGGAAGACACAGAATCTGAAGCAGGCTCCAGGCTCGGAGCTGTCAGCACAGAGCTGGAAGCAGGCTCGAACTCACGAACCATAAGATCATGACCTGAGCTGAAGTCCAAAACTTAACCAACTGAGCCACCCTAGGCGCCCCCCTTTTTCTTTTTGATAAGTGTGGCTAGGGGATTGTCAATTTTGTTAATTCTTCAAAGAACCAGCTTCTAATTTCATTGATCTGTTCTACTGTTTTTGAATTTTATTTCAATATCATTGATTTCTGCTCTAATCTTTATCATTTCCCTTCTTCCTGCTGGTTTTGGGCTTTATTTCCTGTTCTTTTGCCAGCTGTTTTAGATCTAAGTTTAGGCTGTGTGTTTGAGACCTTTCTTCAGGAAGGCATGGATTGCTATGTAAGAGGATTCCCTCTTATGACTGCCTTTGCTGCATCCCAAAGGTTTTCGACTGACGTGTTTTCATTTTTATTGACTTCCATGTACATTTTTATTTACTCTTTAATTTTATGGTTAACCCATTCATTCCTTAGTGGGAGTTTCTTTAACCTCCAAGTATTTGTGATCTTTCCAAATTTTTTCTTGTGGTTGATTTCAAGTTTCATATCATTTCCATCATGGTCTGAAAATATACATGGTATGATCTTGATCTTTTGGTACTTGTTGAGGGCTGATTTGTGACCCAGTATGTGATCTATTCTGGGGAATGTTCCATGTGGACCCAAGGAGAATGTGTATTCTGCTACTTTAGGATGAAATGGTTTGAATATATCTGTTAAGTCCAACTGGTCCAATGTGTCATTCAAAGCATGGTTTCTTTGTTGATTTTCTGCTTAGATGATCTGTCCATTGCTGTAAATGGAGTGTTACAGTCTCCTACTATTATATCATCAATGGGTTTCTTCATGTTTGTGATTAAATGATTTATATATTTGGGTGTTTCACGTTAGGGGCATAAATATTTCCAGTTGTTAGATCTTAGTGGATTGATCCCTTCATTATGATATAATGCCCTTTTTCATCTCTTGTTACATTCTCTGTTTTAAAATCTAGTTTGTCTGATATACGTATGGCTAATCTGGCTTTCTTTTTTTTTTTTTTTTTTGACATCCATTAACGTAATATATGGTTCTGCATCCTCTCACTTTCAATCTTCAGATGTCATTAGCTCTAAAATGAGACTCTTATATGCAGCATATAGATGGATGCTCGTTATGTTGTTTTTTATCCATTCTGATACCCTGTGTCTTTTGATTGGAGCATTTAGTCCATTTACATTCAGAGTCATTATTGAAAGATAAGAGTTTAGTGCTATTGTGTTACCTGTAGAGTTGGTGTTTCTCATAATGTTCTCTGTCTGTGTAGTCTTTGTTGTTTCGGTCTTTTTTTTTTCTCCACTCAGAGAGTCCCCCTTAAAATTTCTTGCAGAGCTGGATTGGGGTCATGAACTCCTTTAGTTTTTGTTTGTCTGGGAAATCTTTCTCTCTCCTTCTATTCTGAAAGACAGGCTTACTGGATAAAGAATTGTAGGCTGCATATTTTTCGTATTCAGCATGTTGAATATTTTTTGCCACTCCCTTTTGGCTTGCCAAGTTTCACTGGACAGGTATGCTGCTAATCTTATGTGTCTACCCGTGTAGGTTAAGGCCCATTTGTCCCTAGCTGTTTTCAGATTTCTCACTTTATTTTTGTATTTTGCAAGTTTCACTATGATATATAGTGGTATTGACCTGTTTTTGTTGATTTTGAGGGGAGCTCTCTGTGCCTCTAAAACTTGAATGCCTGTTTCCTTCCCCAGATTAGGGAAGTTCCTTAACTAAAAGTTGTTCAAATAAACCTTATGTCACTTTTTCTAGCTCTTCTTCTGGGATTCCTATGATATGGATATTATTTTGCTTTACAGAATCACTGAGTTCCCTAAGTCTCCCTTCATGACCTAATAGTTTTCTTTCCCTCTTCTTTTCAGCTTCATTATTTCCCATAATTGTATCTTCTCTATCACCTGTTTTCTCCTCTGCTTCTCCAATCCTCATTGTGACTATATCCAGTCGGTTTTGCATCTCAGTTATAGAGTTTTTTATTTTAGGCTGACTAGGTTTTAGGTCTCTGATCTCTGCAGCAAGGGTTTCTCTTGTGTCTTGTACCCTTTTTTTCAAGCTCAGCTAATAGTCTTATGGGTGTTGTTCTAAATTGTTGTTCAGATATATTTCTTATATCTATTTTGAGCAAGTCCCTGGTTATGATTTCTTCTTGACCTTTCTTTTGGGGAGAATTCCTCCACCTTGTCATTTTGGCTAAGTTTCTGTTGTTTGTATGTTTTGAAACCTTGTTATGTTTCCTGCACCTGTGAGTAATGCTATATTAAAAAGGGACCATACACTGTCCACAGCCTGGTACTACAGAAAGTGTTTCTAGTGTATGCTGTGTGCACTCTGCTGTTGCATTTTGGCTGCTCTTTCCCACTGGTTAGTCCTTTGCAAAGCTCCTCCTTGCTTGCAGTGGGGAGCGTTTGGACCCTTAACTAGGTATGCTTTGATTTCTTTGTTAAAATAAGCCTGGAATAAAAGAAGAAAATAGTCTGATGAAAACAAAACAAAACAAAATGAGAGAGAGAAGAAGAAATGAAAAAAGCCATACAATCAAAAAACTGTGAGTCTGATTCCAAAAAGGAAAGAAAAAAGAAAAAAGATGCCTGATCCGAGAGAGAGAGAGAGAGAGAGAGAGAGAGAGAGAATAAAATGAAACCAAAAAATAAACAAACAAAAAACTATGAGCCTGACGCCAAAAGGAAAAGGAAGAGGAAAGAAAAAAATAAGAAAACAAGTCTGGTCCTATTTCCACCAGAACTGTAGATGTCATTTTGAAGCACT
Source organism: Crocuta crocuta (assembly GCF_008692635.1). Taxonomy (NCBI): domain Eukaryota; kingdom Metazoa; phylum Chordata; class Mammalia; order Carnivora; family Hyaenidae; genus Crocuta; species Crocuta crocuta. The sequence continues at coordinate 2,577,236 of NW_027531902.1, forward strand.
CTTTTCAGTATACTTGGTGCGTGGAGGTTACTGGCTGTGCTGGTCTTCTGGATGAGACGTCTGCTATGCTGGCTCAGAGTCAAACTTGCTCCAGTAAATATGGAATTGCTAAGTAAAAAGTCNCGGGGGCCACTGTATTGCTCTCTGAAAAATCACCATGCTGGTGTTAGGGGGGAAATGGTGCAACCCTAATCTCTCTACCCTAGACAGGAGACCTCACACCTCCTACTAACCCCTGTTTGTCAGCCCTCACCGAATAGCAAGAGCAGTCTGGTTGCCCTGCACCACAGCCCTCCTGCATTTTTTCTTTGGCACACTGCTAGGATTCAAAACTGAAAGTCTTAAGAGACGACCCAACATCTGCAGACCAGTCCCTCTCTCCACAGTAGAGCCTCTCCACTCTATGACTGATGTCCTTTGTCCCAGAAAAACAATCCTAACCCTGCAGAGTGTGTGGAATCTATGGTGTAGCACATCTAAGAGCAGCAAAAAGGTTATATGATCTCTGCGTGTGCCTCTGTCCCCTGCGGCTGATAGGCCTTTTGCTGGCGCCTATGGGATTTTTTGTCCTAGGAGAGGCAATATACCCTCTTCCAAAAGTACTCCAGGAAGGGGAATGTCCTCTGCCACTGTGCCTGGAAATCCCTACACCACATTATGCACTCCGGGGCCAGCTCCTTCCTCCCCAGGAGCACACACCACAGCTCCACTCTGGACAAAGTTGTGTACTTCCAAAACCTCAGAGTTTGAGCTCCACAAGCTGTCTGCAAAAAACCACACTCACTACCTCTCGCTCCCCAGTTCATGGTCCAGAGAGGTTTTCCTGTTGTATGAACCCAATGCCACATTCTCTCAACCCCTCTCTCCTTTTCTCCCTTTGTCTCTTCATGGAAAGGATTCCCTCCCCTCTGCAGCACTGCAGTTTTTCTCTCCCCCAGTTCACTTCCACACATCTCGCACCAGCTACACTGTCTCCCTCCAACCTTGGAGGTACTTCTGCTACTCCACAGATCAATTTCCTGAGTTTCCATGTGATCTGACCCCAATACAGCTGTGTTTGAGAAATGAGGAAAGCCCGGGGTCTACCTACTTCTCCACCATCTTAACTCTTCCCATAGCAGATCATAATTTTAAAGTGGCTGTTATAACTATGCTTCATGAAGTAAGGGATTACATGTTTATAATAAATGAAAATATAGAGAACCTCAATAGAGAAAATTAACTACTTAAAAAAACCTAAATGGCAATTCTAGAACTGAAAAAAAAATTTAAAATTAAAAATTCAGTGGATAGGTCTAACAACAGAATGAAGACACCAGAGGAAAAAGTCAAAGACCTTGAAGTTAGATCAGTATAAAGTATCCAGTCTGAAGAACAAAGAGAAAAAAGCTTGGGAAAAAAAAATGAACAGACTCAGAAGGCTAAGAAACAATGCTAAAATGTCTAATATGTGTAACTGACTCTTCTCCTGAAGGGGAGAAACTAGCAAAGAGAGACCAAATTTTTGAAGAAACAATAGCTCAAATTTGGTAAAAGACATGCATTTACAGATTCAAGAAGCCCAATATATCCCAAGTAGGATAATACAAAGAAAACTTCCCTTAGGCACACTGTAGTCAAACTGCTGAAAACCAAAGATAAGGGGAAAATCTTGAAGGTAGCCAGAAAAAAATTACATTTCATATGGGAATAGGAGGAACAGCTCAAATGATTCTGACTTCTCATCAGAAACAATGGAGCCCAATATCTGATAAAGGGTTAATATCCAAGCTATACAAGGAACAAATAAACTCAACAGCAGAAAAACAGCCCAATTAAAAAATGGGTAAAGGACATAAATGGACATTTTTCTGAAAAAGACATACTAACAGCCAACCAATAGGTAACATGAAAAGGTATTCAACATAACTGATCATCAATAAAATGCAAATCAAAACTACAATGAGGTATCACCTCATACTTGTTAGAATGACCACTATCAAAAAGACAAGAGAAAAATGCTAGTGAGGATATGGAGAAAAGAGAATGCTCATACAGTGTTGGTGAAGTGTAAAGTGGTATGACCACTATGGAAAACAGTCTGAAGCTTTCTCAAGAAATCATAGAACCACCATATGATCTGTCAATTCCACTTCTGGGTGTATGTCAAAAGGAAGTGAAACCATTATCTCAAAGAGGAATCTGTACTTCCATGTTCATTGTAGCACTATTCACAACAGCCAAGGCATGGAAAAAACCTAAGTGTCTGACAACAGGTGAATCAAGAAAATGTGATATATTTATACAATGTGATACTATTCAGTCTTAGAGAGGAAATCCTGTCACTTGCTACAGCATGGATGGACCTTGAGGGCATTATGCTAAGTAAAATAAACCAGAGAGGGAAAGACAAATACTGCATGGTATCACTTATATGTGGAATCTTAAATTAAAAAAAAAAAGTCAAATGCATGGAAGCAGAGGAGAAAAGTGGTTGCCAGGGGGGCTAGAGGATAAGGAAAATAGGCTGGTAAAAGACTACAAACTTCAGTTATAAGATGAATAAGGTCTGAGGATCTCACGTATAGCACAGTAACTATAGTTGCAAACACTGTATTGTATGTGAAACATTGTAATTCAATGTTTCTATTTTTTTGTTTTTTGTTTTTTGTTTTATTTAATTGTGAGACAGAGAGAGACAGAGCATAAGTGGGGGAAGGGCAGAGAGAGAGGGAGACACAGAATCTGAAGCAGGCTCCAGGCTCTGAGCTGTCAGCAAAGAACCCTATGCGGGGCTCGAACCCACGAATCATGTGATCATGATCCGAGCCAAAGTTGGACACTTAACTGACTGAGCCACCCAGGTGCCCCCGTTTTTTTAATTTTTTTTTTTTTTGAGACACAGAGAGACAGAGCACATCAACGTTTCTAAAGAGTAGAATTTCAATGTTCTCACCACTCACCCCCACAAAAAGTAAATATGTGAGGTGATGGATGTGTTAATTAACTCAATGGGGGGAATTCTTTCACAATGAATATGTGTATATGTGTGTATATATAAAATCACATGCTGTACACTTTAAATATCTTATCAATGTTGTCAATTATACCTCAATAAAGCTGAAAGAAAAGAAACCAGTGGACCAACATCTCTAAAGAATTGAAAGTAAAAACTTTTCAAACCAGAATTCTATATCCATCAAACTATCCTTTAAAAACAAAGGTAAAATAAAGGTATTTCGAGATAAAAGGAAACTAAAAAAGTTCACCATTGGCAGATCTTCATGCAAAAAATGCTAAAGACTTCAGGCTGAAACCAAGTAATGTAAGAGGGGAAATTCGGATCATTAGAAACAAATGAAGAAGATAGGAAGTGATAAACAGCTAGCTAAATACAAAACCACATTTCTCATCCCCACCCTGCTCTACCCAAGCCTGCTTTTCCAGTAGGTTTACTTATCTCAGTGATAAAAACTCCATTTTCACAGTTCCCCAGGCAAAAAAACAAAAAAACAAAGCCTTGGCATGAGCGCTTCTTCCCCTCAAACCCCAGCAAGTGCTCTTGGCTCTACTTTCAAATTGACATGTATTCAGAATCTGACCATTCTTTTTACCTCTATTTGCCTTCCTGCTCCAAGCCACTGCTATCTCTCACCTGGATTACTCAATAGTCTGCTCATCAATCCTCCCTAATTTTACACTTGCTACCATTCAGTAAATGGCAAATGACACAGCCACTTTGCTCATTAACACTCTCCACTGGCTTCTCACCTTACCCAGAAACAAAACAGAATTCTTGTCACAGTCTACAAAGTCCCCATGTGATATGGCCCATGCCACTTCTCTGCCCTCTCTCCCTCCCTCCCTCCCTCCCTCTCTTGCTTACTCTGATCTGGCCACCTTGGCTTCCTTGCTGTTCCATAAACACATTAGCATTCTCCTGCCTCCGACTCAGCTCTCACCCCATTACCCTTCTCTGATATGTAAGAGCAGGGCTCACTCCTTCACTTCTCTGCCTACATGATGCCTTAGCCATCCTAACCATCCTAAATAAACCAACAATAAAACATACATTCTCTTCATCCTTTGTCTACTATTAGTTTTCTGCATTACACTTATTGCCTTCATATTTTAAATGTTTATTGAACTAATGAATGGCACAAATACCTAGAATACAAGGCTGAAGGCTGAGACAAAGGCCTAAGAGATCTCAAAGGAGGAAACTAGTATTTATTTAACATCATCTGTTTCTAGCACTGCTAGCTATGTTGTATCATTTGATCTTTATGACCATTTGTTAACTAATTTGTTGTTATTAACTTACAGAGATGTTGAGGCCCAGAGAGGCTAAGTGATTGCCAAGGTTACATACATAGTAAATGGTGGCAGAATTCAAACCTAAATCTTTATAACTTCATTTATATATTCATTTCATAACTCAGCTCCCCAAACCCCATCTGGATCAGGTGAGGGAAGGGGGAGGGAGTATTTGGAACAGTTTCCTGGAGGAGGTGGAACCTTGGTTCCTGTGAGATAATAAAAAAAAAATGTATCTATTAGTCTCTGTCCCTGGTTCTTAGCACAGAACTGCTAAAACCCTTGCAATTTCCTAAGTGATAAGAACACTAGAAGCATCTTTTGTTCTAATATTTGGTCTTTAACCCTGGTTCCTGACACAGGGCTCCTAAATCCCTTGTAATTTCCTGGGCGACAGCAGTATCTTTTGTTCTATTGAGGTGACTCTTGGTGAGCTTCTGGATGAGGGCTGGTCACCAGAAAGACCAAGCCACGATGAGAAGCTTGGAATTTTCATCCCTATGCCCCCATTCTCCAGAAGGGGGAGATTGGGTGGAAATGGACTTAGTTAACTTGATTACACCTACATGATTAAGCCTCCATAAAATCCCAAAAGTAGGGGGTTTGGAGAGCTTCCAGGTTGGTGAACACATGGAGGTGCTGGGAGAGCAGAGTGCTCAGAGAGGACATGGAAGCTCCTCACCTTTTCTCATGTATCCTGCCTAATGAAGCTCCTCCATCTAGACTTTCATCTGTATCCCTTATCATATCCTTTTATAATAAATATAAACATTAATTAAACTGCTTTCCTGAGCTCCATGGGCTGCTCTAGCAACTTAATCAAACCTGAAGAGGGGGGTTTTGAGAACCTCCAATTTATAGCTGATAAGTTAGAAGCTTGTGTGACAACCTGGACTTTTGATTGACATCTGAAGTGATGGGGTGGGGGACAGTCTTGTAGGATTGAGCCCTTAACCTATGGGACGTGATTCTACCTCCAGGTGGACAATGTCTGAATTGAGTTAAATTGCAGGACACCCAGCTGATGTCTCAGAATTGCTCAATGTGGGGAAAAGCCCCACACATCTGGTGTCAGAAGCATCACAAGTATCATAATAGCATGAGTAAAGGAGACACATAGAGTTTTTCCGAACATAGTTCCAAAGGATTAGTTACAGGCAAGAGATTAGCATTGCTCACGATTCCAAGGAGTTGGGTGGAGTATAAATTTGCTGAAAGGGATGTTCTAAGACATATTATGTAAGAGGTGAGGTGATATCGAGAGCAACCCTTTCTGCTTCACAATTAATTCTGCCTAAACTTCCCAACAATTACAGTTGTGCCCAACTGGAGCCAGTGACCTAGACAATAAGGATTGTGAAACTGAATAAAAGAAATCTCATTTAAAATGGAGTCGGGAGGCCAGAAGGGGGTGCTCTCACACTGTATCACTCCCAGCCCTTTGCAGCCCCAACAGATAGAATTGTACCTTGAATTCGCAACCCAGCTGGAAGAAGCCTACTTTACTACCTCAGGAAGAGGAAGGAAGACTTTTCTCCTTGCCTGGCAACAAACCAGCCAATGAGAGACTCACAACTCAGCCACTGAAAAGTTGGTACAACTCCCATTTTTACTCCAAAGGACTTTTCATTTACAACAGCCTCTCCCAACTTCCCCTTTCTACTCTACACAGGAGCCTTCTTCTCCTTTGTTCTCCTTACTTGCCTATGGCTTTTGCTGTAGCTGGCTTGTTCCAAATTGCAATTCCTCTGTGGTTCCTGAATAAACCCATTTAGCTGGGAAAAAGACGGGCTGTTTTACTTCTAAGGTCAACAGGATGATAATCTAATCATCCCTTTTCCTTACAGATTGCTTTAGAGTTTACAAAGTACTTTCACATGTACTACCTCATTGATCCTGTGACAGCTCTGTAACTAGGATAGGGCAAGTATTCTTTTCCCCGTTTTGTAGATGAGGAAGTGAGGGCTCAGTCATTAGACACCAACACAGGTCTTTCCACTTGAGGGTCAGTGCTCTTTCAAGGTAGTGAGACCACCAGCCTTGAAGTGTTTGGTAGAAGACACAGGACTCCATGTCAGATTGGGGTGTGTGAACAATGGTAAAAGAACAAGATGAACTTTGTGGACTTTATGTTCCTGGTTCAATCAGTTTTGCAAACAAGTAATTATGATAAAGTATATACAGATGGTCCCAGACTTAGGATGGTTCGCTTTATGATTTTCCTACTTTATGATGGTGTGAAAGTGACACTGAACTTCAATATTTGAATATTGGTCTTTTCCCAGGCCAGTGATATGCAGATACCCTCTTCTGACCCTGAGCACTGGCATCAAACTGCAGCTCCCAGTCAGCCACGTGATCATGAGGTAAACAGTCAACACACTTACAGCCCTCTGTAACAATACACCTGTTCTGTTTTTGACCTTCAGTATAGATTCAATAAATTACATAAGATACTCAACACTGTTATGAAATAGTTTCTGTGTTCTATGATTTCACCCAACTGTAGCCTCACATAAGTGTTCTGAGCACATTTAAGTTCAGCTAGGCTAAGCTATGATACTAAGCATTTTTCTCTTATGATGCTTTATTTTTTTTTTTAATTTTTATTTTCCATTTTAGAGAGAGAGCATGCACAAGCATGGGAGGGGGCAGAGGGAGAGAAAGAGAGACTCTTAAGCAGGCTCCATACTCAGTGCAGAGCCTGACATGGGGGCTTGATCCCATGACCCTGGGATCATGACCTGAGAAGAAATCAAGAGACGCTCAATCAACTGAGCCACCTAGGTGCCCCACCTTATGATATTTTTAATTTATGATGAGTTTATCAGGACATAATCTGATTGTAAATGGAGGAAGATCTGTATAACATAAAATTTAACATTGTAATCATTTTTAAATATACAGTTCAGTGGCATTAAGCGCATTCACAATGTTGTGCAATTATCAAAACTGTCTATTTTCAGAATTTTTTGTCATCCCAAACTAAAACTGTACCTGTTAAACAATAACTCTCCATTCCCCACTCCCCAGCCCATGAAAACTACCATTCTACTTTCTGTCTCTATGAATGTAACTATTCCGGGTACCTCATATGAGTATAAATACAATATTTGTCCTTTTGTGTCTGGCTTAATTCACTTGGCAAAATGTTTTGTAGCATTTATCAGAATTTCACTCCTTTTTAAGGCTGAATAATATTCATCACATATTTTTACTACATTTCAGTATTTATTCATTGTTGCCATGGTTGAATCTTGCTGACAAAGCACAGCAGCCTCCTTCATCAGAAATATTTTTCCTGAGGCTGCCAGTCCCAAGATCAAAATATATCAGCATACTTTCTCCTTACCCCAGGGAGGCCCCACCTCCCCACCCCGCATGCAAGCAGGGCTATTTGCACAGAGAATGACCTACTTGGGATCAGATCCCATTCTGAGGACCAGACTTCCTAGAAATTTCTAGTCTTCTAGAAGACAGTACTATGCAAGGGCCAGGCACTAGAATTTCTCTTTCCTTGAAGAACAGAAATGACAAAATGTTCCAGGTCCTCTTCCTTCCCCAAACTCAGAAATGTAGCCCAGCTGCTCAAATTGCCTGGGCAAGGGAATGAGAGAAAGGTGGCCCACAGGGCACAGCCACAGTTTTTCCCCTTGTTTCCTCACACAATCTCCCAAGAATCCTCCATCCTGTGTAGCCATTGCTCTCTAGAAGCCAGAACAGGGTGGTGTGGCCACCTGTTGGGCACCGGCGGTGGTGCAGCCTTGGGGCGCAGAGAGGCCACAGGTCCACACAGTACCCCTTGTTCCCCGCCATCACTGGGGGCGCAGAGAGGCCACAGGTCCACACAGTACCCCTTGTTCCCCGCCATCACTGGGGAAGGAAAGGGCTTGCAGGCTGAAATTGCTTCAGGAGAAGCTAAACAAAAGCAAAAATAAAAAACCAAACCAAAACATGCTGCATCACTCCCCGGATGCAGTTGTAAGGGTCAAACCGCCCCACAAGGAAAGAGCTTGAGAGAACTTCAGGAATCATTCTTGTCTTTGGTTCCAACACCACACTATTGGTTTAATGTTTAATCATCATCAAAGATGATTAAAAACTTTAAACAAACTGAAGAGCTGGGGGATCAACAGAATGTACTTCCACTTTTGCCAAGAGAGGACATTTCGTAAAAAGTAATTATAAAATACCATCACCGGGGCGCCTGGGTGGCTTAGTTGGTTAAGCGTCCGACTTTCGCTTAGGTCATGATCTCGTGGTTCGTGGGTTCGAGCCCCGCATTGGGCTCTGTGCTGACTGCCAGCTCAGAGCCTGGAGCCTATTTCGGAGTCTGTGTCTCCCTCTCTCTCTGACCCTCCCCTGCTCACGCTGTCTCTCTCTCTCTCTCTCCTCGAAATAAATAAAAATATTTTAAAAAATACCATCACCATCATTTCATAAATGACATGAGCATTTTAACACCAAACATGTAAGAAATCCTTCTCAAAATAAAATACAATTCCTGAATCAAAAAAGAAAAAAAAAAAAAACCCAAACAAAGGCACCTCCTACATCCAGACAATGGAATTTTATTCAGCGCCAAAAAGATATGAGTGATCAAGCTGTCAAAAGACACAGAGGAAACTTAAATGCAAATTGCTAAGCGAAGGCAGCCAATCTGAAGAGGCTACATACTGTGTGATTCCAAAGATAGAACACTCTGGAAAAGGTAAAACAATAAAAAGATCACCTGTAGACAGGGGTTGTGGGGGCAGGGAGGGAGAGAAGGATGAGTAGGTTAAGCACAGGGCATTTCTGGAGCAGTGAGACTACTCGACAGGTACTATAATGGCGGATGCGTGTTGTCGTACATTTGTCAAAACCCAGGGAATGTGCAACACTGGGAGTGAACCCTAATGAAAACAATGGACTCGGGGTGATCCTGATGTGTCAGTGCAGACTCATGGACTGGACCAGATGCTCCCCTCTGGCGAGGGATGGTGGTGGTGGTGGAGGCTGGGGGTGAGGGGTGGGATGGGGGAGATATGGGAACTCTTTGTACTAGCTGTTCAATTTTGCTGTGAACCTAAGACTGCCCTAAAATATAACGACTGCAAAACAAAAGCACCCCCAGATTCCCTGAGCTCTGTGTAACAAGGAGAGCCACCTGGATCCTCACACCAGTCACTCAGTTCCAGGCTCAGAAAGCCCTGCTCTCCCCCAGGAGTTCTCACAGCCCCTCTCTCTCTCTTCTGATCCATCTTCTCCCCATAAGCAGGGACAACAGCCACTCTTTCGCCTTTTTAGTGAAGTGTAGGAAGAAGCTCTCTGGAGTCCCTTTAAGTCCTCTGTTCTATTCCAGCTTAAATGTCACCTCCTCATGAGGTCTTCCTTGACCACCCTAACCCCCTCCTATTATCCCATCTGGTTTTTGGCCCAGCACTCATTACTACCTGAAATTCACTGCTTGCTTACACATTTCTTTTACATTGCCCCATAACCGAATATAAGCCCCACCAAGGCAGACACTGTCCCTAGTGCTCAGAACAGTGGGCGGGACAGAGTAAGAGCTCAAAAATGTTTGTTGATGGCCTGAATAATTGTGTTACTGACCAGCTGCATAACCTGGGGCAAGGCAGTTAAACTTCTCTGGACCCCAGTTTCCTCATCTGTAAAATGGGCAATTAGACTTAATAATCATGAGCTCTTCTTGCTGCAGCGCTCTGAGCATTCCGACAACCGTCAGAATGACCTTGTTATTCCACTCGAGGGCTTCTGCCAGACCACGGGGTGACTGCGAGGTATTCAGGGAGAGAATTCCTAGCGACTCAATGTTGCCTGACCTCCCAGGCTAGGTTCGTGGGTGTAAGCGAGAGGTCCAAATGTGTGCTGGGTGGGGGTGCCTGGGTGGCTCAGTCGGTTAAGTACCTGACTCTAGATTTTGGCTCAGGTCATGATCGTGCGGTTGTGGGACTGAGCCCCAGGTTGGGCTCTGCGCCGACAGCACGGGGCCTGCTTGGGATTCTCTCTCTCCCTCTCTCTCTGCCCCTCCCCTGTTTGTGCTTGTGCACTCTTTCAAAAATAAACATGTAAGAAAAATGGGTGCTGGGGTGGGGTGGGGCTTGGGGGAGAACCTCCCCTAGAATGTAAGCTCCAAGACAGTAAGGATCTTGTGTTTGTCTGTCTATCCTATATGCCGAGAACAGTGCCTGGCACCCAGTAGTCTCAACAGTGCGTGAGTGGAGCACGCGCAGTGCATGCGTTTCCCCTCTTGGGTGAGTACTGTTTGGGTCATGTGTGGAACGAAGACCGCAATCATCGCCCCCATTGTCCGCAGTGTTTGCACCTGAATCACCTCATGCGCGCCTCATGACAACCTCATGAGGTTAGTCCCATTAAGTGTTATTATCCCCAATTTACAAATGAGCTAACTGAGGCTCAAGGAATTTGGCCTGCTCAAGGCCACATGGCTGGCCAAAGGCAGAGCCTGATCTCAGACCCAGGTTTTCTTTTATTGCAGACCCAGCGCTTGTGCGTGTTGCTGGTCGTGCAAAGCTCTGAGTGTGAGCAGGAGAAGGAAGGCTTGTGTTACAGTCAGGCCCCGAAGAGAGAAAAGGAGGAACAGAGAGAAGCGCTACGTGCACTGGAGCATGCGTGGGGCTGAGCCCACGGCCCGCTGGCTGGGTGGGGGCTGGGTGAGTAGCAAGGGGATGGAGCAGAGACCCCCCCCCCCCANAGCTGCTGGAGAGACTGCCGGCCTCACGTAGGCTCCGCTGCCCCTCAGGCCCAGACTCGCACGGCTCCAGACAGGCCCTTCACAGGGCCCAGAAGCCCAGGATGTGGGCAAACTGGTTTGAGGAACACAAAAGCCACCTCAAAGCTTCTTCCCTTTCCCGCACCAAGCACGTACCTGCCCCTCACCCTTCCGCCATGGAGGACTCTTCAAAATGACATTTGCTCACCTCCGAGTCTCGCTGACTTTGCCAAAGTCACTCACACTTCACCCCAAATCGTAGCTACATACACACACAGCCGCGTGCCTCCCGTGGGGGCCCCCATGCATAGCCCTGTCCCGCCCTCACCCACCTCCACCTGTGGAAGCCCTTTGGCCTCATCCCTCAGAATCTTCTCTGCTTTCTGGGCCTAACGTGGCTTCCCTCTCCTGCACACAAAGCCCCGACAGGCCCTCTGCGCTGGCTCCTACCGCTGGAGCCTTTCACTCTGTTTATGCGTCTGTGTGACTACTTCCCCCAAAGCTACCAACTCCCCTCGGGTAAAACTCAAGTCCCCGACCTGGCGCAGGGGTCACAGAAGCGGTCACTTTGCACCAGGCCACAGCAGGGTGCCCCGGGGGGTCAGCGACCTTCACCCCTCCCTGAGAACTTGCCCCGCACGAGGCAGCGAGGAGGAAATGGGAGGTGGGGTAGAGGCCGGGACAAACGGCGGCCCACACACCTGCCTGTGTGAGTCACCGAGGGCACGCGGCCGAGCCGAAGTCATCTCTAAAGCTGGTGCGAGCCAGACAGGTGGGAAGTGCGAGGGCCCATCTGCAAAGCCAGTGGGAAGAGGCACTGGGTCAAAATGTCCTTCTCTTGCTGGAGGGACAGATTTCCTTCCGGACTCCCCAGCGGGACCTGAAATAGCAAGAGGAGGGATGTCTTGATCAATCACAGGATACATTTGGGGTTTGTTCCATCAGTCAACATGCGCCGAGCCCCGCGGCCTCCCCCCGGCTGTGTGCCAGACTCTAGAACTTAGATTCTACCTTCCCGCTTCAGAGGGACCTTGGGATGCAGCTTTCCCTGACTGCCGCTCTGGAAATGGGCCCCAGAGCTCAACCAAGCAGACAGTCATTACCGCCAAGTGTAGCTCATAGTTATTTATTGATCACATGCTCGTTGATTGCCGACGCTCCCGAGCCTCGTGCTAAGGGCTCCACGCACATTCTCATTTACTTAATGGGGTGACTCCTGCAGGTGATTCTGGTGGCTACCGGGAGAGGAGGCGAATCCAACCAGGGTGGGGTGACCGGATGCCTTGGCTGGCCCCAGACAGTCCCATTATATGTCTGTTGTCCCAGCCTCACCATCAACAGAGCTGCCTCTCACTCTCAGAAGTGACCTGAGGAGGAGAAAATGATGGGTCTGGGGGGACTCTCCCTGGCCTGGCACAGGGGAGCTGTGTGTGAGGCACCTGTTTCCCAGAGGGGCACCTGGGCCTGGACAGGCAGACACTAGAGGGCGCCAGTCGGTTGTGCTTGGCCTCCGCATCTCCACAGTGCCCAGCAGCCGGCAAGGCCAGTCTCGGGAAAGCGGAGGTGGCAGGTGGGGGGTGAGCTAGGAGAGTGCCCAACAGAGCCCTGGCTGAGCCCCTTCCTGGCCTAGACCCAGGTTGGCCCGCCCCTCTCACACCCCCATCTCCCCAGCAGCACTCCTGAGCAGCTGCACTCCTGAGCAGGGAAGCAGGCAGAGCCCTCTCCCTCCAGGGACCTGGGAATCCTATGAGTGAAGAGATGCTCTAACACTGTTCCTCTCTCCATTTCAGCCTGGCCAGGCCCCTGCCAGCCTCTCCCCCAGGATCTTGGGTGCAGTATGGTTCACCCTGGGCTGGAGGCCTCAGACCACAAGGCCTGGGACTGGGCTGCAGGTGACCATTCCGGAAAAATATAATGATTGGGCCAATGATCAAGGAAACTCCTCAGCCCTCCAAGGGGTGGGTGTGGGAGTGAGGAGGACAGGGCACAGGAGGTGGAAGGAAGGGCTGAAAGAGCACTTGGTTAGTTGCGTGGGGTGCCCCACCCAGCACTCTACCCTGCAACTGCAACCAGACACAGGATTGGCCTCCAGGGGGACAAACCGTTCCCATTCAGACAAAGCCCTGGCCCAGCCCCGGATGACTCCTCCCCAGCAGCGGGTCTGAGATTGCTGGGGCGTCGGGCACAGAGCAGGGGTGAGCAGGCCTGCTTCCTTAAACCAGACGCCCCCAGGCTTCTATCTTCAGCCCACTCCTTGAGAAGGCTGCACCAAGGGCAGGCCTGGGGACTGTTAGAAGTGCTTTGGTGCTCAACAGACGTGGGTGTGGGTTGCAGCTCTGATGTTGGTGGCTGGGTGACGTTCGGTGTGTCATTTAACTTCTCTAAGCCTCAGGTGGCACCTGCAGAAGGTAACAAGAGCACCTATTTGGTAAGGCTGGCGTCAGATTAGATGCAATGAAGAACATAAAGTGCACAGCTCAGTGCCTGGCACCCAAGTGAACAGTGAGGAGTGCTCGCAGTGTAGGACGCCCAGAGCAGCACCAGCATGGCCCTCTGTCACGAGAGTCCTTGTCTGCAGGAGAAAAACAAAGACGGACTTCGCAATGAACCATGGTACACATGGTACACACGGCCGAACCTTCTATTGGACAGTGACATCAATGGATGTAGGCGGCCATGGATGCCTCCATGCCAGCAGTGTCAACCTTTTTAAAGAATCACTTATCCAGGGGCGCCTGGGTGGCTCAGTCAATTAAGCATCCAATTCTTGATTTTGCTCAGCTCATGGTCTCACAGTTTGTGAGATCGAGCCCCGCCTCGGTTTCCGTGCTGACAGAATGGAGCCTGCTTGTGATTCTTCTTCTCCCTCCCTCTCTCTCTCTCAAAATAAATAAACATTTAAAAAGGAAAAAGAATCATTCATTCATTATTCATTCATTCATTCTTTCATCCCAGATTACAACTGTTGTCCTGACATAATTATGAATAGCCTCCTTTTACTCTTGAAGTGTCCCAGTTTGGATGATAAGTTATGGTATCGCCCTGCTTTGCCAGATCCCGTGGTAGGCACTGGAGATTGGGAGAGGGATGATGCGCACCCTCCCCCCTGCCCTCCAGGGCTTCCCTCCAAGGAGTCTCTGGAATGCAGTGTGAGAGGGTGGGGCTGGGATGCTGCTACGTGGCCAGCTGGTGTCCCTCTGCCCCTTAAGAACCTACCAGGAAAAACAACCTTTGATTTATCTACCCTTCTTGGGTTTACTTCATTTTACTTACTTACAAACCAACCTTTTGGGGGTCAATTCTTGCCATACTTTTTCCACCGAATACATGAGGTAATGGTCTTTCTATTTGTTCTAATATTATTTTTCTCCAGCCTCTCAAGCTGCCTTCTATTCAAATATTTGCAGTATTTAAAAAAACAAACAAAAAAAAACAAAAAACAACCTGGGTGGCTCAGTCAGTTGAGCGTCTGACTTTGGCTGGGGTCATGATCTCACGGTTGGTGAGTTCGAGCCCTGCATTGGGCTCTCTGCTGTCAGCGTAGAGACTGCTTCGAATCCTCTGTTCGCCCCCTCTCCTCCCTCCCCTACTCACTCTCTGTATCTCAAAAACAGATAAACATTTAAAAAAAAAAGAGTTACAAATATCCCATCGGTTCTGTGGGATCGTAGAACACGACCTAGAGTCACACTCCGAATGGCGAGCCCCTCATAACTTATGCCAAAACACAACCCAACATTTCATGAAATGGGGAGAGTCTTAAGGAAAAGGAAAGGAGGGGCAAAAGGAGATGAAAGAGACAGTGATGTCTCCTGAGGGTGGCCGGGGCTCGTGGCTAGAGCAAGCACCTCTGGGCTCCTGCCTGATCATCTGCATGGGGTTGGGGCAGGGTGACTGCCCTCCCCGAGGGGCAGTAGGCAGCCAGGCGTGAGTGTGTGGGCACAGGTGGTGCCCCCCCACACCCATGCCAGAACCAGACATGCCTTGGAATGTGGAGGGTTTAAGAGGCCACACCCCATGTCAAACATCCTCCTCCTCCCCCACCTATGTCCTTTA
>NW_027531902.1:2592978-2611415 GCF_008692635.1 Crocuta crocuta
CCCCCATTAGCTGGATAGCATGAGAGTCCCATGGTTGCGACAGGATGTGTGTCTGTCCAACTAAGTGTCCCACAGGAGTCCTATCTGTCCCACCTCTCATCTGGGGATACATCTCATGGCTCTACCTCACCACTCCCCAAGAATCGTGACTGGGTGAAAATAATGACAATCCACGGGTCATGGGGGAGTGTGGCCTTATTTAGCTGTGTTGCCACCAGAGGAGGAAGAGGAGGAAGGAGGGGGAGGGGGCTGAGAAGCAGACAGGAGTGAAAGGAGAAGAAAGAAAAAGGCATGGGTGATTCTGAGAACTGAGGGTAGCTTGTGACGTCACCGTGGGGAGTGTTTCACCCAGGTCAGTGGGTGGGGGCAAAGCATGGTGACTGCGGCCCTGTGACTCAGTTATGAGCCCTGTATCCAGAAGTCCTTCATTTAGTAAGTCATTAATTCTGTCAACACACGTTTATGGAGCTGTTATTATGTTTGAGACACTGGACTAGGCAGCAGGGAGGCAGAGTGAGCTGATGAGGGGTGGGGGCGGGTTGCTGGAGCCTCCAGACCTGGCAGGAAATGATGTTCCCCTGCAGAGTGTAGGTATGCAGGGGGTGGGGAGCTGCGGGGGACAAGCCACCTCTCAGAGGGAGTGGCCAGGGAAGGGCCAGCCGGCTGGGATAAGTCCCGTGGGAGGAGTAGGCAGAAGCCAGACGGAGGAAGGGGAAGGAGGGAGGGGTAGGGAGTTTCAGGCACAGGAAGGAGATTCGTGCTTGAAGGCACGGAGGGTGGGAGGGGAGGTTTGGGGAACCGTAAGTAGTTCTTGAGAGGCTGGAGGGAGAGGCAGTGAGAAATGAGCTTGAAGAGGTAAGAAGTGAGAGGTAAGGGAAATGAGTCCTACAGGAGTTCAGAGGCTGTCTCCAGGTGGTGAGGCCCCCTGATGGGGAAAACCCAGGAGAATGTGGTCAGATCCCCCTCTCGCAGGGGTGTGGCCTGTGCTGGAGGGGCTTCAGAGCATCACCCACACCGCCCCGCAGCGGCCCTCGGAGGTGTCCCCAGCAGATGGATGGAAAGGCTGAGGCGCAGGAGGCAATGAGCTGGCGCTGGCTTCTCAGCTGAGAAGCCGCAGTCGGGATCCGAAGCCAGGGCTGTCAGAGCTTTCGAAGCTGGCCGCCACCAGGCCTCCTTACCACCTCCTGCTTGAACTCACTTTCCAGGCTACTTTACAGCTCCTCCCGGGCCACAGCCAGTTCACAGGGTGCCCCTAACAACAGCCAGGCTTCCCTGTGATGCATGGGCCACTCAGCCTGGGCCCTCTCAGCCATGCCCTGTCTGGTCCCATCATAGATCCAGAAACCTGCCTGCCTAGTCAAGAGCAGGCCAGCTCCGAGCAGTGTGCTCCCTCCCTGTCTCTTGGGCGGGGAGGGAGCTACGGGGGCTCCCTCCTGAGGGAATTGAAGCCACATCATCCTGTAGGCCACAGCCCACCAAGATGATGAGGGCTCCCATGAAGGACCCTCCCTCCTGGAATTCTCTTTTATAAATAGGAGACCCAGGTAAGAACCATGAGGATGGGTCCCTGGACACCAAGGGATCCCTTCTGGGTGAGCAAGAGCCAGCCCCTCCCCCGCCCATTCGGGTCTGCCGTGGTTCCCGTCCGCACAGAAGGAAGGAAAGACCATTTCCACCTGGCCAAGGGTGCCGATACTGCCAGTACTTCCTTGCTGGCCATAAATTCCCAAATATATTTTTGCTTCCCCCTCTAACGTTGAACCTTGGGTATATTTCAAAGGAAACGCCACTCTGCCTGCTTCTGATTCATACCCGCTGAGCTCATCAAAACCAGAGTTATTTGGTAATAGCTGTTGGGTTTACTGGATGTCCTCTGGGATCTGTAAAAATCTCTGTTCCTCAGAAACAGGAAGTTTCAACAGGAGGACAGAGGCTGGTACAAAAATCAAAATTTGAATTCTCTCTGACTATTGGAGAGGCACAGGGTTCATGGCATTTCCTTCCATCAGCCAATCAACACACATGGATTGGATACCTGCCTGTGTGCAGCAGCTAGGAACACAAAGATGATTTTTTTTTAAGTCTTTATTTTTGGGAGAGAGACAGTACAAGTAGGTGAGGAACAGAGAGAGAGAGAGGGAGACATAGAATCCGAAGCAGGCTCCAGGCTCTGAGCTGTCAGCACAGAGCCCGACACGGGGCTCGAACTCATGAACCACGAGTTCATGACCCAAGCTGAAGTCAGACGCTTAACCGACTAGGCCACCCAGGCATCCCACAAAGATGATTTTTAAAAGGGGTTCTGAATTAATTTGAAGGGCTGCCATAACTGACTGGATGACTTAAACATAGATATTTATTTTCTCACAGTTCTGGAGAGAGATGTCCAATATCAAAGGTGTCTGCAGGGGTTTTGAAGGTTCTCCCCTTGGTTTGCAGATGGCTGCCTTCTCTCTGTGTCTTCACCTGGTCTTCCTCACGTGTGGCTGTGTCCTGACCTCCTCTTCTTACAAGGACACTAGTCACAGTGGATTAGGGCCCATATGACCTCGTTTTAACTGAATTAGCTCTTTAAAGACCCTATCTCCAAATTCAGTCACATTAGGACTTCAACATCTGAATTTTGAGAAGAGGGGTGAAACAACATCTGAATTTTGAGAAGAGGGGTGAAATACAATTCAGCTGCTAAGAGGTTCTGATCTCAAAAAACCATTCTCCCTTGACAATGTCTCTCTGATCTCTATCTGAGGTTAGCATCCCAGATGAGGTGGTTTAGGATGTAATCCTCATGCTGGTGTAGACTTTCTGAGGCGGACGATTCAGTGGAATGAGCATTGAGCTGTCAGATCTGGCTTCAAAGTTGGCCCCCTTCACTTACTAGTCGGGTGATGTAGCCCAAGTTATATAACCTCTGAAGCCTCAGTTTCCTCATTTGTACAACGTGGATAATATTATCTGTGTAGTATACAGGGGATTTTTGTGAAGATCTAGAAGTAGAATACATGGAAAACATAGCACAATGTCCAGGAGCAGAGTAGGTGCTCACAAAATGGAAGTTTCTCTTCCAGGTGTGTTTTCTGCAAGGTTTCTTCTACTGAAGATTGAATGATGTATGACAACCCTTCTCTGGCAGGCGCAGTGCGCCAGTAAATGTAAGAAACTCAGGTGCAGGGTAACTTCCACCTGTCACTGCCTTGAAATACATTCCACCCTTAAGGCAGCCCAGCCTGAGGGCAGGAGGAGGGAGAAACGTTCTGGGATTGGACCTCACCAGGAGCACCCACTGCTGGGACTTCTGTGAAAACATGGTGTAGGAAAGTGGCAGGGGAGAAGTGTCGGGTCCAGGCTGAGCCCAGCTGTGGAAAACTGACCTTGCAGAAACAAATAAGCCCAAAGGATGACAAAGCCCTCTGGTCACAGGAAGCCCTCACAGTCCAGAGGTGTGGGGTCTAGACTAGTCAAATGATCTGGGTTCTACTCTCATCTCTGATATTTCCCAGTGGTGGGACATTAGCACTCACCTGACCTCTCTGAGCTTCAGTCCCTGCAGAGAGACAAATGGAATAACGTGTTAGACAAATATGAGTTCCTATATTATTAATAAGTCCAAAAGGCACTGAACCGGCACCCTCCTCTGGGCTACCACCCTTTCTCAGCTGCCTGGGGCTGAAGGGGGAAGTCCCCCTTCAGTTGCTCTGGTTTCCAGTTTCCTTAAACTGCCCGCATTTACACACACACACATTCCACACATTAAAGCAGATGAAGGATGCATATCCAGCTTCCGAGTGAGAGGGATGAGGGCTCATTTGGGCCACATCGCCTCTTCGACGTCTCCCACCNCCCCAAATTACTCACACTCCTGGAAACATGACTGATGACTTCAGGATGAGTAAGAGGCCCAGCACGTCATGGCCCAACTGCTGGCAGGGTAAATGAGTTCACTGCTCCCTTGAGCACGGCCACTTAGACATGTGCCAGGAGTCCCTTCTGGGGGAAGGGGGCACGGGACCCTAGAGAGCAACTCGGCTTGATTTAGCAATAAGCTAGAAGTCCTTTGACCAATTTCCCTGTTTCCAACCCGAGTGATGACCGCCTTCTTAGCCTGGGGTGACTGCCCCAGTGACTCTCGGGGAGGCCGGGCAGTGGGGGCAGGGGCTCGCACTGAGCTCTAGGACACTGTGCTTCTCTGACCCTAGCACCCCTGGCCTCACCCCAGCACAGCATGGCCCAGGGCAGCCCTGAACTTGGCAGCCTAGCCTGGACTGCTTTGAAAGGGCCCTTATCCAGGACCCGACCTGCAGGGTGAGTGTGTGCGGTGGGTGTGTGTGTTTATTCTTTCCTGCACACCCTAATCCGTGGTGCCAGTCAAGCAGACATTTTTGGTCTGTTCTCCATTTTCCACAGGTCCCATTTCTGAGCCTTTGGTGGAAATGGGATAACAGCAAAGGGGCGTATTAACTCAATGCGTTTTGAAATGCCCATTTTTACATTCTTGGAGTTAAGGTACAGGCTGAACATGCTAATATAAGCAAAACAGCATGCAAACTAGACCATCTTGGCACTTCATAAATAGGGCTGAAGCATCAGTTTCCCCATACCTAATATGGGTGGAGTTGGGACATGGATGGCGTGGAAAGTAAGGCCAGGATGGTGAAGCCCGAGGCAGCCTCACCTCAATGTCCTTTGCAACCAGGCCAATATGGCGTCCTCACCTTGAGCCTCCGCTGCCAAACCATTACTCCCATGTGGGGAATAGAGCCCCGAGCTTGGCTCCGCGAGGATATTGACACGTTGCTTGGGATCCACCGCGATATCCTTCGAATTGCTCAAGGCAAAACTGAAGCATTACATGTAAGGACTTTATTAGGGTGTTTCAGGATGGAGAGACTAGAACGCAGAACATACCATGAGGATTTGTTTGATGAAGTCTGAGATCCTAAAGGCAGGGACTGGGACACAAGTGAGGCTGGCACCCTAGCCCTCTCAGCCAGTTCCTCTCCCCTCAGAAAGGATGGGTCCTCTGCCCCCTCCCCACTCTTTATTAATATTAGACTTAGTCATTTAAATATAGTTTGTTAGAAGATCCATATAAAGCCAGAATAAGCCTTCAGCAGTAAACTCAGAGATGTTTAAGAGATATTTCTTTCTTCTCCTGTATCTCAGCTGAGACATCTTTGCCAACAGAGTGGCAGAACATTAATTGCCATGGATTCATGACCGCTACCCCCTTTTCTTAGCATCACAACTAATTTTCTAGTGGTTTACAGAGACCCAAGGCACTGGGGTGACCTCCCTCAGGGCCACCTGTTCAAACTTCTGCTGGGATGGCCATCATTCTGGCCCACGGCCCCTTCTGGGTACAGCTCTCCCCAGGCCACAGTGAGGGTCCAGCATTCATTCTGCTGCTCCTGGGCCATCAGTGATGGGAAGCTCTGCAAGGCTGCCTCATGCCTTCCTGAGGTCTCCATGGCCCTGAGCTCTTAACCCCAGATTTAGGGGTGCATAGTTGCTCTAATTCCTTCAACACAGTCTAGGGGATTTTTCTGTAGTCTTAGAAGTGCTGTTAACTGGAAGTAGAGGGTGGGGAGGGAGGGGAGTTGGTGCTCTCTAGCATCCTGTTTTCCCCCGAACTTTATGTCTCTATTCCCCTAAGGACTTAGGTTTTCAGAACCAAAGACAAAAAAAAAAAACCTTCTTTCCTTCCCTGGATTTTGGAATTGTGCTCATTTTCCCTTGGCAATCAGCAAATAATTGCTTGAGTGGTGAAAAGGGCAAAGGATAAATGCTGGAAGGAATGGGTTGTTATTTCAAAAACTTGCTACTCCATAGAGGATTTTCTACGTGATTTAGGACCTGCATTTAAGCAATCAAGGTAGTACAGTATTGGCATAAGAATGGACAATGGGATCAAGGGAAGAGTCCAGAAGTAGACGCACACACATGTGGTCAACTGATTATCAACAAAGACACCATGGTAATTCAGTGGGTAAAGTAATTTTTAAAAAAAATTTTACATGGCACTAAAACAATTTGATATTTATATATTTAAAAATGAGCAATCACCCTTACCTCACATCATACTCAAAAATTACTTTAAGATGGATTACAGAGCTAAAC
Source organism: Crocuta crocuta (assembly GCF_008692635.1). Lineage (NCBI taxonomy): Eukaryota > Metazoa > Chordata > Mammalia > Carnivora > Hyaenidae > Crocuta > Crocuta crocuta. The sequence goes on from NW_027531902.1 coordinate 2,599,096, forward strand.
ACACAAATTAAAACTACAAAGCTTCTGAAAGGAAACAGAGAAAGAAACTTTTCATGACCTGGCAGAAGGCAAAGCTTCCTTAAACAGGTCACAAAATCACAAACTATTTTAAAAAATTGATTGGACTTCATAAAAAAAAATTTTTTTTCAATCAAAAGATACTGTTAAGGAAACAGGCCAGTCTGCAAAGAAATATTCACAAAATATATATCTGACAAAGTGCTGGTATCCAGAATATATAAAGAATGCCAACAAATCAATAACAAAAAGAATTAAAAAAAACAACAACCCAATAAATGAAAGAAAGCAAAAGACTTGACCAGACATGTCACAAAAGATTGTAAGTGGCCAATAACCAAATGAAAATTGCTCAACAGCTTTGTGTTAGGAAATGTGCAATAACATTTCACACCCACTCGAATGGCCAAACTTAAAAGGAGCAACAATACCTAACGCTGGTGAGGACATGGAGCAACTGGAACTCACACTTTGTTGGCAGGAGCATAAAATGGTACGACCATTTTAGAAAACTGTTTAGCAGTTTCTTACAAAGTGAAATATACACCTACCTTATGATTCACTGATGCCATTCCCAAGTATTTATCCAAGAAACCTGAAAACACATATTCACAAGAAAAATTATCCAAAAATGTTCACAGCAGTTTTATTCATAACAGCAAAAAGCTAGAGATGACCCAATGTCCATCCAGAGGTGGGTACATAAACAAATTATGTTATTTTCATATAATGGTATGCTACTCAGCAATAGAAATGAATAAACTACTGATAGGTGCTACATGGCTGAATCTCAATATTATGTTGAAAGAAAGAGAAGCACAAAACAGTGCATATGGGGGGCGCCTGGGTGGCTTAGTCGGTTAAGCGTCCGACTTTCGCTTGGGTCATGATCTCGCGGTTCGTGGGTTCGAGCCCCGCGTCGGGCTCTGTGCTGACTGCCAGCTCAGAGCCTGGAGCCTGTTTCAGAGTCTGTGACTCCCTCTCTCTCTGACCCTCCCCTGCTCATGCTGTCTCTCTCTCTCTCTCTCCTAGAAATAAATAAAAACATTAAAAAATCCTTTTAAAAAAAGGAATCCAATAACTTAAAAAAAAAAAAAAGATCTATGCATTCACAATATGTAGACTACACCTCAACAACAACAACAACAAAAAAAAACAGTTGCCAGGGAGCGGAGAGAGGGGAAAATGGGGAGTTGTGTTTAATGGGTATGGAGTTTCAGTTTTGCAGAATGAAAAATTATGGAGATCAGTTGTACAATATGAATATACTTAATACTACTGAACTGTATGCTTAATAAGGTAAATTTTATGTTATATGTATTTTACAATAAAAATGAACAAAACACGCTACCACAAACAACCCAGCAAACCTTATTCATGAAGATTCAGACACAAACAGCTTAATTTCTTTCTTTCTTTCTTTCTTTCTTTCTTTCTTTCTTTCTTTCTTTCTTTCTTTCTTTCTTAAGTATTATTTACTTTGAGAGGTGGGGGCAGAGAATAAGCAGAAGGGCAGAGAGAGAGGTGGACAGAAGATCCAAAACTGGCTCTGAGTTGACAGACAGCAGAGAGCCCGGCGCAGGGCTCGAACTCAGACACTACGAGATCATGACCTGAGCCAAGGTCAGACACTTAACCAACCGAGTCACCCAGGTGCCCCTTAACTTCTTAATATTATATGTATGTGGTCTCTTGAAACAGAAGAGCCAAGGTAAATCATAGGTTGTACTTGATCACAATACAGTACAATAGGAAATAAAATAAAACATGCAAGTATTGCCATGATCCTGCTCTCAGGGCTCCTGCTGTCTGACTGTTGGCAGTGAGTATCCCCAACAGTGTCCTGGCTTTCCAGATTGCACCACGCTGGGTTTTGAGGGGAAGTTCTCAAATGCTGATGTGGCTTGTACTACTGGGGAAGAGAAGTTCCGGAAGGACTTTCTGAGAAATCCTACCCTAAAGACCCTCGTTTCTTGTGTCTTCATAGTGGGTCTTTAGGGTCTCCTCCATCCCCACCCCACTCCCTGGGCCCAGACCCCACCTCACACAGTCAAGGAGTGTTGGTCAAGGTGACTGGGCTCCTCCCACATCCTGCCCTCTGGGCCCTGCTCAGTGATGGGGCTGGCTGGTGGGGGCCCTGAGTCCTGAAGCCCTGTAGTCCCTGCTTATCATGTGACATGCTTGCCAACCTCCTTGATGGGGAGGGTCCAGCCCATCCTTCCCTCTGTCCCAGGCAGAAGATGAAGTCATTCTGCAAGTCTGGCCACAATGCCCAACATCTTGCTCACTTGGCAGACATTCAGGAGAAAGCACGGTTGGGAAAGGGAGTCTCGAATATTCCAGAGGTTGTGACCTTGCTCTCCACTTGCGTCGTTGCTATACCTCTGCACTCTGCATGCATCTTCTCCATCCGCCCCAGCCCAGTGTCACGGTGGCGGGCATGGGCGGTGTGCCGGTGGCAGTGGAGAAGTGAGTGGGTGCCCCTGCGGACATGAAGGCCTCCTCTGTAGGGCTGCCTGGCTCTGGGGCTGAAGAACATTGTGGACCCTTTAAATTTCAGTCTCTGCCCACCTTGACTCCCCAGGGGACAGAGAGAGATGGAGCTGGAAGGTTCAGAAGACCTCTCCTAAGAACCCATTTCCTGAGAAGCTGGCCCCACAAGCCCAGCCAGTATCCTAGAAGTCTGCATGTGCCAAGAGGAGCAGACCCTACCTCGGGTGTGTGTTGTCTATGGCAGGGCCCAAGGAAGGAAGAAGGTGAGGGGGCGTGATAAGCCCCTAGCCTGGACTCCACAGGTAACACCCTTTGCCAAGTCTATCATCTGTTAAAAAAAAAAAAAAGTGTATGTTGGAGGAACTAGCACAGGGCGTTTGTACCAAGTTCCTCAGCACTGGTTAGGGCTCCCCTCTGGCTCTGCCTCTCCGGGAACCAGGCTGGGGCAGGGCTGAGTGAGTGCCCACCNACACACACACACACACACACACACACACACACACACGTGGCTGACCTCCAAGCCTGCTGCGTAGCTGAGGAGTGATGTTGTCAGTGGAATGGGGGTGGGAGCAGCTGTGGGGCCCAGATGGGAGGAAGGCACACAGAAAGGGCACCCTGGAGAAGCAGCCAATCATGAATCATGCTGTTCATTAACTCAGGCTAATTAAGAGGCAAGCATGATGGCCCCAGTTTTTACCATCCCCATCACCCTGCTGATGGGGCTCCCTACCTCCTCATCGGTCCTGAGTGCCCTGGGGAATTGCATGCTTTGGGGGTGCTTGGAGTGGATGGCTGCTTTGTGGGAAGGGGAAAGAGAGCTGGCATTTATTAAGCATCTCTTACGTGCCAAGTCTGTGTTAAAGCTTTCACAAGGGTTATGTATCATTTGGTCCTCACAATACCCCGAGAGGTAGGATTCATCATTCTCTTTTTGCAGATGGAGAAATTGAGGCTCAGAATGAGGACTGGACTTGCCCAACTTCTCCTACTAAATTAGGCATAGCCTCATTGCCTTCATCACAATATCTGTCTTACTTGTAAGACTGAGGATATTTCTAGATTTTTCTATTCTGACCCTTCCAATTATGGCTGTCACCTGCCCTAACAATCAGCCTCTGGGTCCTTCCCACAATCCTCTTCCCTTGCTGGAAATGCAAACTCCTTCACTGAGACAGCTTTTAAAGGCCTGGCTGAAGAGTGCTTCCCAGAACAGGGAAGATGGGATTTTAATCTTTCTGAAATAAATTGGAAAAATAGAGGTAAGAACAGTATCTACCATGTATTGCCGAGATAGATGGAAGAATGAGCTTAGAATGTCCTGGAACCTGAGGGGGGCATTATGTCTGGAGTACAAAGGCTGGGGGTGGGACGCAGACAGGGAAGAGGTATGCATTTTATTCCGTGGGCATTTTCTGCAGGGGCAACAGTGTCCACCCACGGCCCTGAGGAGCCAGACCAAGTGTCAGGTGTGCAGCTCAACAGGGTCTGGGGCTCAGAAGAGAGATCTGGGCTGGAGCTAGATAGGAAGTCAGGCCGACAAGAGGTCCCCCAAAGAAGGTTTGATCTCAGTGCCTCAGAGCCCCCCGCAGCGAACTGCAAAGCTGTTTGATGAAGGAGATGGCTGACCGCCTAGATGTCAGCCAACGTGCTCGTGGTGGCCTGGGCGTTTGTGATACAGGAAGGAGAGTCCAGAGGAACAAGCCTTGAGTCCGGGCCCTGCCACACACCTCGCAGAAGTCTGGTGTCCGCAGATGCTCACCCTGTGTTCCTAGACCCAGCAGTGTCCAGCCGAGGTTCTTACCACCACAGCTCCCAGGCCTGCCTGCCCTTGTCTTCTCCGCAGCCTGCCCATCGAGGTCTCTGATCCTCCCCCTCCCCGCCACCCCACCCCCGCCCCCTCCCCATTTCTAAACTGGAGGCCTCCCAGCGACCAGCAGGACCCGGAAGGCAAGACTCCAGGTGCACACACAGGTATTTCAGCAATGGTTCTCGACGGATCCACTCCCACATACCCACCAAACTAACCTGTGCTGAAAGGCACGGGAGACCGGGATCTCGAGAACAGTGAAATGTCCCCTGAAGACACTCAGTAGCAAATGGACAGCACCTTGCATCTGCCAGGACATTCCTTGGAGGACTGATTTTGTCCAGAACTCCATGGGCTGCCGGAGATCTTAGATGACGGCGCTGCTCATGGAAACCAAGCAGGCCCAGGAAGCCCTCTCTCCTGCCAACGGTGTTCGGCCCTCAAGAGGGCAAGGTAGCCGAGTAGCAGTTGTGTCTGCCTGCAGATGGCCAGAGAGGTGGGAACTCATCCTCACACAGGCACGGGGGCTGGCCAAGGTGTGAGGTCCCCTGTCCATGACTCCCCAGTGCCTGCAGAAGCTTCTTGCTTTTGAAAATCTCGGGCAAGGGCTTAGCTGGAGGAGACAGGAACCCAGTTATGGCTTGGGCCTTTTACCGTCTCTGTAATGGGCTGGAAACCCTGTAAACTTGCATCACTTTCCTGATATAGTAGATTTGGGTGCTAAAAAGTATTAGCAAGATGTCTTTTAAGTGTTTAGAAATATTTTCCAGCCCTACCACCAAAGAGGAGTATTTGTTTTTTAAAAATAAACCCTTGGCAAAGATGCCATGTGGTGCCTTGCGCAGGTGACGGTTGTGCAAGCCGGCCCGCCCACCGACTGTGGGTGGGGACCTGCCTACAGCTGTCACCCAGCTCCTAACAAGTCCTCGGGGCACACCCTGCTCATTAGGCCCCAGCCACGCCCAGCCGCCCAGACTCCTTGTCGAACCAGAATGCCAGGAGCGGGTGGTGGTTCCTTGAACCCTGAACAATGGGCTGTGAGGAGTTAATCCAGGCCCAAGGCCTCGAGAACTGGGTGCTGGAGTTCGGGGGCTCCCTTCACTATGCTGGGGATGGGTCCATCGGGCCTACATACTGGCCAGGCTCCTGTCTGCTGGGGGCCAGGGAGCAGCAGGGGCCTCCAGAGGGAGCCAGGCAGAGCTCTAGGCAGTAAAAATAGACCTGTGTTTAGAGACTGCCTCCCTCCGTGGAGGGCTGAGCCTGCAGACATTATCTCATTCCTGCTCAATGTCCCCCCAGGCAGGTAAGGGATGGGACTTGTTCCTGGTTTATAGCTGGGGAGCCCGAGCAGAGAGGATGGGCAGCCAGAGAGAGGAGGACCCCAGCATAGCCTAGCCTGCCCAGTATGTGACTACAGCTGGGCAAATGCCCCCACTGGCCCATGTTCCTGCCCCCAGGGATAGGTGCTGCCCCCTGTGGGTGAGGACGTGCTGCCCTGAAACAGGCTGCCAGGCCCCCAGCCCCACCTTAGCTTGCACCCCCTAGATAATCCAGGCCTAGCCCCCTTCCTTCAGGATCCATTCCCTTCCCCTCCCCCCCCACCCCCGTTTTNCCTCAGGGCACCGTGTGGCATGAGGAAGGACGGGGCTGCCCAGCCCAGCCCCGCCTGGGAAATCCACCTCACGGGCGCTTCTGCTAACTCAGGATAAACCGGATTGGGGTTAGGCAGGTGGCAACATGCTGCTATTTGTGGAGGCTCCTGGCCTTTCTGCTCCCATGACACTGGGAGGGTGAGGGCGGCAGCCATCTCTGCCCGGTCATGGACTCAAGCTTGTCGGGGAGCCCAAATGGAGTCATGGGCCACAGGCTGGAGGTACAGAGTCTGCACTGAGCCAAGGAAGCTTCCAGGACAGAGTCCTGGCTTGGGACACAGGAGACCCCAACACAGAAACACAGAAAACCCAACTTGGCCACTACCCACCTGGGGCAGCCTTCCCCTCCTGGGGCCTCATCTATCCAATGAGGGGGTTGGGTTAAATGAGACCCTTCCGCTTTGTAATTCCTCCACTGTCATTAGGCTGTGTTCCCTGACTCTCAGTCCCTCCACTGCTTGTCTCAATAAAACCCATTCAAGTTAGGGGGTTAGAATTAACCTCTGTCTAAATTAAAGGCTAGGCCGGGAGTGATGGCAGAGGCTGGGCAGGCAGCCCTGGGGCCTCCTGAGAAGAGTGGAGAACAAGCCCAGAGACCCTGCCTTGCACCTCCTGCCCAGTCCCAACCCCAAACCTGGACTTTGTGAGGCTTACCCACTCTCTCCAGGTCTCCAAAGCCAGAGCTAAGGTACTCAGGCTGGAGTCCTCCTGGAGTTGTGGGCACAGAGGCCCTGCAGGAGTCATACAGGATGGGGGCCATGAGCCCTCAGAAGAGAGCCCCTCAAGGTGCCAAGGACCAGCCGTGGCGTTTGAGAAGGAGTCAGAAGTCTTAAAACCAGCTGTGCTCGAGACATTCATCCACTAGAAGGGCCCAGACCAAAGAAGCTCTAAGCTCTGCAAGCGCTTTTACTTACCACTTGAATTGGCTAATCATTTGTAGAGTCTGTTTTGGTTGACAAAGCATCTTCCTGTATGTGATGTCATTTGATCCTCATAGCAACACAATGAGATATTTTTCCCATTTTACAAAAGGCAAAACTAAAGGTCAGAATTGAAGCAACTTGCTTAAAGCATCCCAACGACAAAGTGGTGGAGCCAAGATTGGGTGCCTGGGGGTCAAATTCTGAGTACAGACCTCTCTCTCTAGGACACCATGTCCCTCTCTCCAGGCCCCAGGGACCCAGCAACACTGCCCTGGGACTAAGACAGTAGGCTGAGGTTCTCCCAGCTAGCAAGCAAGGCTATGTGCTTGCCATGCATCTGTAGTCCAAAGGGCCTAGGGACCCACCAAACCGTTGCCCTGGGCCCGTGCACGGGCCCATAGAGAAGCAGTTTCTCTGTAGCAGGATTGAAACTCAGGGCAAACCCTCCTTGAGGTTTGAAAGGACTGGATTTTCCTCCTGATAACCCTCATGATGTTCTTTCTTAGAGGAAGTGACCAAGTAGCTGCCTTCAAACCTTTGAAAAGCCATGAGGAACAGGGAATGGCCATCTTCTGTGGGGGTCATAGACAGAGGGAGCAGGAAACAGATGCAACACAGTATAAGGAAGGATCATATAAGGATGAACTCTCCAGCAAGAAGAACTGCTTGGGAATGTAGCTAGCTGCTTTGAAAGATGTCAAGGTCCCCATAGCTGGAGACACATGCAAAGACTGAGTACCCAGTCTGCCCTGGAAATGTTATATAGGAAACTCGACCCTCAGAATGCCAGGCAGGAAGAATGGACTACACGATACTGACACTTCTTCACACCAAGAGCCTATGAAGAAATGGAAATTATTCAGCCTGTATTTGGACCCAGATTCCCCACTGTGAGCGCCATATTGGATCAAGACAGAGTTTTTGCTGAGTGCCTCTACTATCTACCACGTCAGACTAGGATGGAGTAGAGGGAAGCGGTCAAGAATCAGGGATGGGGGGTGAGTATAGTAGCCCCCAAGCCATAGCAAGGTCTGACACGGGAAGTTCTTCTGGAGCTCTGAGCTGAGGGCTGAGTGTGTTGACACCATCATTATTTGCCCTCTGTGAGAGGTAAATAGGGCATTCCCATTGACTTGGGCAGCTAGCCACAGACCTGCCTAAGCCTCCTGGCTGGTGTGCCCTTTGCCACAGTGACCAGAATGAATTGTCAGGCCAGGTCAAGGCAAGCCTGGTTGCCTTGGTTATGAGTGTTGGCCAGCTACCAATGTCAGGAGACAGCTGGCCCAAGTCATCTACCATCTCTTCTTTGCAGCTGGCCTAGATCTCGCATATTGAGGAAGCGCTCTCTTGGGACACCTGAGTACCTGGAATCTGGAATGTGGAATTGGAGGAGGAGAGATTTGGCACCAGCACCCCAGGACTCCCCATGGGTACTGCCTGCTATGGTTCCCTGAGGGTTAGGAGACACCAGCCCATCCCCCTCCTCCAGAAAGTCTCCCAGGATTGTGTTCAGTTGATGAATAGAGGGTGGTACCTTCCCACTCCCACCATCCTCTGTGGACACCCACCTGCTGCTTGGTTTTTGGCTTTCCCTTGGAGGTAAGTATTGCCAAGCTGGAGAAGTAGGGAGGGCACCCAGGCTTGGCCCAGCCTGGCCCATGTTCTTCTAGGAGTCCTGGGAACTGTTCCCACTCATTCCTTCGATCAATCAATGCTTACTGAGCACCTGTACACCTGCAAACCAAAAAGAGAAATCACCCCATAGAAAAATGGGTGAAGTATATAAACAGGCAATTCCCAGACTGGCTTTGCTACTTACTCGCTGTGTAAATTTGGGAAAGTAACTTAACCTTTCTGTGCCTGTTTCCTTATCTATAAAATTATGATAATCATGGTTCTAATTGACTGGGTGACTTTGGAAAGTGAATGAGATTATCCATACATTATGGGTGGAATTGTGTCTCTCAGACATTTGTACATTGAAGCCTAACTCCCAATCTCTCAGAATTTGAATTTATTTGGAAATAAGACCTTTAATGGAGTGATTAGTTTAAAATGAGGCCATTAGGGTGGGACTCTAACCCAATCTGACTGGTATCCTTATAAAAAGAATAGACAAAAAGATGGGCACAGAGAAAGGACCATGTGAAAAGGTAACAAGATGGCGGCCATCTGCATGCCAAGGAGAGAGGCTTCTGGAGAAACTAACCTTGTGGGCACCTCATCTTGGACTCCTAGCCTCTAGAACTACGAGAAAATAAATGTCTGTTGTTTAAGCCACCCAGTCTGGACATTTTGCTACGGCAGCCCTAGCCATCTAATACACCACCTCAAGCACTAGAACAGCATCTGATGTGTAGTACATACTCGATAAATACTAATTACTACCATAAATATTATTGTTTATCTCAGCTGTATACACACCACAGTAGTTTTCTGTTGCTGCTGTAACAAATTACTACAAACTTATTGGCTTAAGATAATGCAAATTTATTATCTTACAGTTCTGTAGGTCAAAAATCCCATTGGGCTAGAAACATGGAGAGTGCTGAGGCTGTACTCCTTCGGAAGGCTCCAGAGAATCCATGCCCTTGCCTTCTCCAGCTTTTAGAAGATACTCACCTTCCTTGTCTGTGTCCTTTTCCTCCATCTTATTTTTTTATGTTTATTTATTTATTTTGAGAGAGAGAGAGAGAGCATGAGCATGGGATGGGCAGAGAGAGAGGGAAAGAGAGAGAATCCCAAGCAGGCTCCATGCTGTCAGCTCAGAGTCTGCTGCAGGGCTCAAGCTCACAAACTGTAAGAAACCAAGAGTCAGACGCTTAACCAACTGAGCACCCAGCACCCCCACCCCTTTTCCTCCATTTTAAAGTCAACAGTGTAGCATCTTCAAATCCGTCTTTCTCTGCCCCTCCTGCCTTCCTCTTAGAAGGACCCGTATGCTTACACTGAGACCACCCAGATGATCCAGCGTAAATAACCTTCTTTTCTCAGGACTTCTTTTCTGCCAAGTCCCTTCTACCATACAAGGTCACATATTCACAGATTTGTGGGATTAGAACATATACATCTTTGGGAGAAGGGGCATTATTATTGTACACACACAATCTATTATTTTTAAAATAACTTTTTTGAGAGAGCACTAGAGGGGAAGGAGCAGAGAGAGGGGGACAGAGATACAAAGCTGGCTCTGTGCTGACAGCAGCGAGCCTGATGCCAGGCTCGAACTCACAAACCATGAGATCGTGACCTGAGCCAAAGTCGGATGCCCAACAGACTAAGCCACTGAGGTGCCCCCATACAATCTATTATTAAATGACAAAAGCATGCCATAGAACAATACATATAGGTTAATCTCCTTTATGTCGGAAGGTACTAAATCAATTTATACAGATTAATACTCACAAGAATATTAACTGTGGTATTTCTGGGGAGGGACTTGGGGGCTTATACTTTTTGTGCATTGTGTCTTTTTATTTTTTTACAGTATGCGCACATTCATGAATTACTTGTGCAATTTTCAGGAATTTTAAGTAAGTCCTAGAAAAAAGGAAGAGATGTGTACTCATCCTTTGGAGCTGAGTCTAGAGATATCAAGTGACCCCACAGCATCAGAACCTCTAGGAAAGCATTCTGAGAAGTCTGAGCAAAGCATTGTGGCAGCCAGGGTGGGGGCCCTCACTGCCTGAAGCAACACCCCTGCGGAGCTCCGAAGGAGGAGAAAGAGTTTCCCAGGTGGAGAGGAGCATCACCCATGACAGCAGGCCCGACGACGAATGAGTCGGTTGCATGGCCGTGGCCAGGCCCATGCGAGCTGACGGGCAAAAGAAAAGGACGCTTCGCACCTGTTGAACCCCTACCTGCGGGGCCCTGTGCCGAGTGGAGTTGTGGGCATTTCCTCATTGGATGGAAGTGAACCAAGGCTGTGTGTTGACTGAAGGGAGGGTCTGGACTGGAGGAGAAAACGCAGGGGAGAGGGTGGCAGGGGGCTGGGCAGGGTCTGCTCCTAGAGCAGCTGGTGCAGACAAGGAGGGGTGTCCCCCACCTCTGGGTGTCCCGTTCACATCCTCAGCCCGGAAGCAGGTGCAGGCTGCGGGTCGTGGTCTCAGGCAGCCTCTCCGGGGGCTGAGAGTGCTTCCAGACCTGCCCACAGACCTGCTGCCTCAGGTCACCCTGGCAGTGAAGTGGCCACACAAAGCCATTTCTCTTAGTCCGTTGGGACCGCTATAACAAAATGACATGGACCCAGTCAGTAGCTTATAAACCAGAGAATTTATTTCTCACATTTCTGGAGGCTGGAGGCCAGAAGTTCAAGGTCAGGGTGGCAGCGCGGTTGGCTGAGGGTCCTCTGGGTTGCAGACGGCTGATTTCTTGTTGTGTCTTCACATGATACAAGCGGGACAAGAGAGATCTCTGGGGCCACTTTTATAAAGGCGTTAACCCCATGTATAACCTAATCACCTCCCAAAGACCCCACTTCCTAATACCATCACCTGGGGGCTTAGCTTTCAACATATGAATGTGAGGTGGGGGAAGGGGGACACGAACATTTAGATCGTAGCATCCCTGAAAAGTTCCCAGGCAGGGATGAGATGGGGCCTGTGGGCAGGGAAAGCAGTCAGAGGGGCCTTCAACCTGTGGCCCTCCGCCCTGTGTGCTTGCCCTGACTCACAGCAAGAACACAGCCGTGTCCTGGGGATGTGGCTGCAGACAGGACAGAAGGCACCTGTCAGTGGCAGAGGGAAGAGGTGACGGGGTGAGTGGGATTAGGCAAGGGGGTGGCCATCTCCAGCATTCCACGGGCACACTGGCCCAGACAACGGGCTAAAATCTCAAATCTGCCAGTTTAAAGCTGTGTGGCATTGAACAAGTTACTTAGCCTCTCTGGGTCTCAGTCTCCCCATCTCTAATGTGGAGTAATGATAAAAGTGCAGAGAAGGCAAAGGGGGACTGGCTCTGGGGGTGGGGAATGACAGTAGCCATGGCCTCTGGGGTGGAAGGAAGACAAGGAGGAAGGGGGGGCGGGTTTCAGAGTGGCAGAGACCCCAGTAGGGAGGTTTGTCCAGGGCGAAAACCATTGGCCAGGAAATGCCTGGCTTTGGGGTATCAGAGACACCTTAATGGCTGTTTCACAGCGCTGAGGTGTCCATCATGATCTCCTGGGTGGCAGTGAAAATATCCAAAAAGAATTATTTTTAAATCACTTTAACCAGACAGAAGATCTGTATACCAGGCTGCATTGGGTATCACCCAGTCAGAGAAATGCTGATGAGTCTGGGGTTGGGAGGTCTCTGGGTACTGATTCCAGCTGCAGCCCAGGGGCTCTGGAATGCTAAACTCACACAGGGAGAGAGGGGGGAGAGAGAGAGAGAGAGAGGGGGAGAGAGAGAGAGAGAGAGAGAGAGAGAGAGAGAGAGAGAGAGAGAG
>NW_027531902.1:2611618-2641800 GCF_008692635.1 Crocuta crocuta
AGAGAGAGAGGGGGAGAGGCAGAGAGAGAGAGAGAGAGAGAGAGAGAGAGAGAGAGAGAGGTGTGCTGATGCCTTGGAGCCCAGCTATCTCCCACAGGAGGCCCATCTCTTATGAAGGGGGGTGTAGAGCATCAGTCCAGAGGAGCTCAACAAAGCCATCCTGGTTTGCAATTAGTGGCGGCCTGTGGTTTTGTGATCCCATCACCCAACGGGAGCGAGGGGGCATCGTTCAAGTGTGAAAGGCAGGCTGTCAATTCACCCCTGTGTGAGGGATTCTCAGAAAAGGCTTGAGCAAGGCAGGGGTGGAAATGATTGCAGAGGAAGCCCAGGCCTGCCGCGAACTGACTGCAAGGCCTTGAATGACTTGCTTCTAATCTCTGGGCTCCCCCTCCCTCGTGTCATAATAAGGAAGGACGGCTGCATAATGATATCGTTAATCATTATGCAGGGCTTACTGCCTCTGAGTCACCTTACGTACATTATCTCATGTAATCCTACAACAACCCTGTGCACTAGGTATTTGAATCCTTATTTTGGAAATCCCATTTTCTATTTGTCCAAGGCTATTCGGCTAATGAGTGACCTGGTGCAACTGACGCAAATGAACGCCTTGAATAGCTGATAATGTCGCTCTCGATCCCTCTGAGCCAGCCCTGCACTCCGTCCTCAGTGTGAAAAATCAGGGGAAGCCACCTGAGTTTCTTTAGGCCCCATCGCACTGCCAGGCTAGAAAGGCCATGAGGACTGGGTTCTTGGCCAGGAGTGCAGGCGACGGGTGGGGGTGGCCCTGCCACCAGGACCCCAGAGCCCGAGGGAAAGAGGTGAGACCCCGGCACCGCCATGATCCACACACTTGGTTCTCACAGGCCTGAGAAAGGTGACTGCCTTGAGTTTAAACTGAGCTCCTCTTTCTAAGAGCTTATCACACATATCCTTTACACAGCAACTTTCTCCTCTTCCACTTGATCAAATAATAGCTTCTCTGGAAACCTCTACAAAGGACCTTTCCACCCAGGCCCATTTACTGCTCATAACCACCAGGCAGGGGATGGCATCACCATCATCATTATCATTTCCATGCTCAGCTGAGGCAGAGAGGTGGCCAAGAGCGGGGGCTACAGAGGCACTTGGGGCTCCTTAATGACCAACTGGGTGGCCTTGGACACATCACCCATTTGTCAGAGACTGGGCTTCCCCATGTAAAACCTGGGGATGGTTTTAAGGACTAAATGCAGCGTGGATGTGCAACGCTCAGTGCCCTGCGCATGCAGAGTGAGTGCTTGATGGCAATAGCTTTCTTTTTCCAAGTCCCTTTCTTATTTTTTTAATTAATTTTTTAATGTTTATTTTTGAGAGAGAGAGAGAGAGACAGACAGACAGACAGAGTGTGAGTGGGGGAGGGCAGAGAGAGAGGTAGACACAGAATCCAAAGCAGGGTCCAGGCTCTGAGTTGTCCACACAAAGCCCAATGCAGGGCTTGAATCCACCAACCATGAGATCATGACCTGAGCCAAAGTTGGACGCGCAACTGACTGAGCCACTCAGGTGCCTCTCAAGTCCATTTTTTGAAATAAACTATTTTTTTAGAGCAGTTTTAGGATGACCGCAACATTGAGAGGAAAATGCACAGATTTCCCATATATCCCAANCTCACTGCCCCATCCCCTGCCAGGGCCATACCACTGATGGTCCATGAACCTGCATTCAGTCACGTCGGCCCACCAACGACACATCATTATCACCCCAAGCCCATCGTTTACGTTAGGGCTCACTCTGGGTGTTATACTCCATGGGCTCGAGCAAATGTGTAACGCCATCTCTCCATCATTGCAGTATCATAGAGTAGCTTCACTGCCTAGAAATCCTCTGTGCCCTACCTATTCAGCCCTCCCTCCCCTCTAACCCTTGGCAACTGATCTTTTTTAAGTCTCTGTAGTTTTTCCTTTTCCAGAATGTCACGTAGTTGGAATGGTACAGCACTGTAGCCTTTGTGGTTTGGCCTTTTTCCACAGAGTAATATGCATGTAAGATTCTTCCATGTCTTTTCATGGCTTGACAGCTCATTTCTTTAGTGCTAAAGAATATTCCATTGTCTGGATGGACCACAGCTCATTTACCCATCCATCAACTGAAGGACATCTTTGTTGGCATTTATGAATAAAGCTGCTATAAACATCTGTGTGCAGGGGTCTCAACCCATTTGGATGAATACCTAGGAGCACCATTGTGGGTTTGTAAAGAGCAGGTTTAGTTTTGTGAGGGACTGTCAAACTGTCTTCCAAAGTGGCTGTACCATTTTGCATCCCCACCAGCAATGGCCGTGGCTTTAATATTTTATTCAGAAATAAAAATGCCTTGCTTGTGACTACATAGAGCAGGGACCAAAAAGCGATCATTCTGGTTCCACATTGTGGGCAGTTTCCTTTGACCACACTGCCCATCAGCTAGACAGGCCCTCACAAACTCATTCACACTTACTCGCCATTGCTTTTGAGACCAGATTCTTGGTGCGGATGTGTCCCGAAGCATTCCCTGTTCACTCCATCCAGGAAAGCCCACCATCCAGTCCCTGTCGCCATGGGGTTTGTCATCCTTTTGCACGGTGCCCAGGTGCATGTGGGGGCCAGCGTCCAGGTGCCCCATGCTTTTCTGTACCTGGGGGAGAATGAGGTGGCTCTGGGAAGCCCTCCCTCCTTTCAGAGCTGACTCAGCCATCCCCAGAGCCCTAGGCATCACTGTGCCCCCGTCAGGAACTGGCAGAGGAAAAGAAACTGCCCCCACACACCCACCTCTCACTCCAGCTACACGCCTGCCTGTTCTCTCTTACTTCCTTCCTGAGGTGAAATTCACAGAACAGCATTAATCATTTTAAAAGTGTACAATTCAGTGGCATTCGGTACATTCACAGTTTTGGGCAACCACTCCCTGTACCTAGTTTTAAAACATTTTCATCATCCCCAAAGAAAACCCCACGAAGCTATCACTCCCCTTTCCTCTTTTTTTCTAGCCTCTGGCAACCACCAACTATTCAGCCTCCTTGGGTTTACCTATTCTGGTCATGGAATAAACAGAATCTGTGTCCGGTTCCACACACACTTCTCAGAGCACACTTTCTGTAACTTCCTGAGGAAGGAGGAGGAGGAGAGACCTCTCTTGCTGCCTTTGTCTCCAGCCCCGCCCCCTCATCCATGGTGCCCTGTGCCTCCTGCTCATGGTATCTGTGGTCCAGCGAAGTCATTCTATGGCATTTCCTATTTCTTTGAAATCTCGTGAGCAAAGGACTTTGAGGGTTCACAGATTCGTTCAACAAATGGCTCATGAGCTAGCAGGGGAAACAGTCACTACAACAGTGTGATCAGGCAATACTATGGGTTTTTTCAGAGAGGCAGGGGAGCCCATAGAAGAGACACATAACTGAGCCTCAGAGTTGGTGGTCAGGGAAGAGGACATGGGGTCTGGGACCCGCATCTGTCTGGTTCACCTGTTTCCTTAGCACTTAGTATAGTTCCTGGCATATAGAACAGGATGAACAAACAAGCCAGTCAACCAATCAAGGTAGCTCTCAGCTAAGAGCTGAGGGATGGATACAAATCTGCAGAGCGTATGATTTCACATCTGAAGCCTCATAGGCAAAGATTCAGGCATTTTAATACACTGAAAGACATCTCATTCTAGATGAACACTGAAGGGGAGGAGGAGGCAGGCGGGAGTTGGGGTCAGAGCATGCAGCGCCTTAGAAGCTACACGGAGGAACTTGACTTTAACCTGAGTATGAAGAAGAAGAGTCTTAAGCACCCTTGAATTTTAGAAACTCATCTTTCTTTTTTTTTTAAGTTTATTTATTTTGAGAGAGGAAGAAAGAAACAGAGAGAGAGAGAATCCCAAGCAGGATCCACATGGACAGCACAGAGCCCCACGCGGGGCTCAAACTCACAAACTGCGAGATCATGACCTGAGCCGAAATCCAGAGTCAGACACTTAACCGACAGAGCCACCCAGGGGCCCCTAGAAACTCATTGTTCTCATCTGGATTAGAGATTAGGACGATCTGATGATGTACCAGGAGGACAGAAGAAACATCATTCTTGCCTCCTCCAGCTGTTTCTGTGGGAAACAGAGGTACTTAATACATCATATAAAATAATTAATTGAGAGGCGCCTGGGTGGCTCAGTCGGTTAAGCGTCCGACTTCAGCTCGGGTCATGATCTCACGGTTCGTGGGTTCAAGCCCCGCATCAGGCTCTGTGCTGACAGCTAGTTCAGAGCCTGGAGCCTGTTTTGGATTCTGTATCTCTCTCTTTCTCTCTCTCTCTGACCCTGCCCTGCTCATGCTGTCTCTATCTCTCTCTCAAAAATAAATAAAATATTTAAAAAAATAATTAATTGAATAGTCACAAGGGTACAAGGTATTCTGAAGGATGCCACGGGTCAGGAAAATCCTCCTGAAGACAGTGACCTTTCAATTGAAACTTGAGAAATGAACAAGATTTGGTCAATTCAAGATAGAGGCAAAGAGCTTTCCAGACCACACAAAAGCTATTAGGAAGGTCCTGAGCAAAATGTGCTAAAAGAACTGAGAAAGGTCTAGTGTGTTTGCTGTACATGGTATGAGGCTGGGAGTTTGATCAGCTGAAGCTGGGGGATACGTGGGGCTCAGACCCCAAAGAACAGTCTTACACATTTTGGACTTACCCTAAGTCAAATAGGAAGTCTTGAATGATGTAAGCAGGATACTATTTTGAAAAATGGAAAAACTGGCATTTCTCTTTTGTGTTTCTGTGCACGTGACCTTCTTCCTGGTCACTGCAATTATCTGCTGGCTTTGGAAGTAAAGTTAGGATTATTGAAGACAAAAAATGCTGGGGAGATAAGTAATATTTAGCTTTTGACATCCAAGACAGAATTTTTTGACAGCCAGATGGTAGTCTTGAAAGACTGTCATTGTTAAGAAATAGGGTATTCTAGATGTCTGTAACTTCCTCTTTAAAAGATATCAAGAAGCAAGCCTGACAACTGATGGTAGAGCTTAACTTCAGGAAGAAAACAGAGGAGAAAGCCCAGCTCTTAGGTTTGGAAAATAATGAGGAGGAGGCAAGAGAGGAAACAGGTGTAGAAGGAAGTAAGGTGTGTGTCCTAATCATCCATCTTCCATTTAAGGTCACAAGTGGAGGTATGTTTGATGGGGGAGGGTGTGGTAGTTTCTAGGGCCCCGGGAGGTGATTTCTGTACATATCTATCTAGAGGTCTTTGCATCAAAGTAAACTTCCATGTGGTTAGGCACAGGGAAGGTTTGAATTTAGCCTTCTCTCTTGGGGTTGTGAGTTCGAGCGCCATGTTGGGCAAAATTTAACCTTCTTAATCTACCCTGGTTCTCATCTGGGGACTGCACTAGATCTTTAGCTGTGGATTTTGTATAAGAAACAAACCAAAAGCCTAAGGTAGTTTGAAAGCCTAAGATTTAGGGGGAAAAATGCATTGGACAACAAGTATTCACAATGTCCTGTCACTTAACAGCTAGTTCCTGATAAAATACTTGGGCCCTAGAATCTACAGCAGCAGAAAGTAGACTATGAACCTCCTGAAGCTCCCAATGCCCATTTCAAGCATAGCTGTGGGCAGTGATGGGCCAGGAAAAACCTTTCAGAAGGAAAAGCCCAGAGACAGAGACAATGAACGAAAGAATTTTTCCCAGAGAACAGAAAAGGGGCTGCCGGATGGAGCTAACCAAGAATTTTACTCTACTGCTCAGCGGGGAGAGCTATGCTCCTCCTGCCTATTAGCACTGGATGGTTGCTATGAACCTTCATGTACTTCTCTTTTCTGAATGGAGGCCTTCGCCACAGTTACCATGTTCCCATTCCACCCGGTGTAGGGTGGTGTCTTTGAGTTTATTGTTTTCATGTGGAGCGACACCTGAAGCCCATGGAGAGGACCACACATGGCCTGATGATGCTGGGCTGGGATATGCATGAGGTCTTGGGATTGTCAACCCTGGGAGGTGAGGAGATAATTCAGTCCACGGGAAGAGGGGAGCACAGGAATTTTCGGGTAGCCAGAGGGCCAACCATGGCAGAAACAGCTAGTTGCTTACTCTGGTATCCATTCTCCCCTTCTTCCTTACAAACATAACCCCCAGTTTTATTACTAAGACTATATTTAAGATTGTATTTCTCAGACTCTCTTGCAGCTACCTACCTCTGACCTTAGGAGTAAGATCTAGCTAATAAAATATAAACAGAAGTGTCCTGAGGTTTTTCAGGGAAAGAATCAAACTAAAAGGGGCCATTCCTCCGTAGTGCTTCTTAGAAAGCAAATGTAATGGCCCGAGTTTGGGTCATGGGAGTTAGGGTCACATTTTGGGATTAGCTAGGAAAGAACAGCTGGAGGGCCCTGGCCCCCGACAACCTCACGAAACCATCAGACGAGCCCTTAAACTCCAGCTCCAGACTTTTATAGGAGAGCATAAAACCCGGTGTTTTAAGGTTCTGGCCATTTGGATCGTCTGTCTCAGGCAGCTGAAAGGAATCCTAACTGATCTGTCTCTAGGGTAGGCTTTGGGCAGGAGGCTAACATATCGGTTTGGGCGTAGGGCCCCAGGACCTGCAGCAGCAGGAAACAGTGTTGAACACACAAGGTCAGTTTGGGCAGCAGTGTGGGGGGAGGGGAGGTGGCCGCAGCTGTCTTGGTGAGGGGTGATGGGGCGGGGACCAGGATGGTGGCAGTGGGGCTGGATAGAATAGTCATTCAGATGTGAAACATACTTAGGAAGTGAGGCGGTGCCCTGCATGGAGTTAGGAGGTGAGGCAAGGATGAGGGTCACGGGCAGGAAGAGGGAAGCAAAGAAAATGGCATATCCAAGGAGCAGTTAGCAGCGCTGGCCGCTGTGTAGTGGGCAAGGAGATGCAGGCTGCAATGTGTGGGATTTGGTCACAGAGAAGTGGTGTCAGGGCTGGTGGCAACCAGCTGCGGGGGGGAGGGGGGGAGGAAGTAGCCCAGCCAGTNTGAGACAGAGAGAGAGAGAGAGAGAGAGCATGAGCTGGGGAGGGGCAGAGGGAAAAGGAGAGAGAGAATCTCAAGCAGGCTCCATGCCCAGCACAGAACTGGGCATGAGGCTCGAACTCACGACCATGAGGTCATGACCTAAGCCGAAATCAAGAGTCGAATGCTTAACTGACGGAGCCACCCAGGTGCCCCAGGTCGAATCCTTAACTGACGGAGCCACACAGGTGCCCCTGGTTTTTGGCATTTTTAAGATGGGTGAGACTTAACCTCGTTGAATCCTAATGGGAAAGGAAGGGCCCGTTGGAGAGGTAAAGGTCCATGACAGAATAGGAAGAGAGGGACACTGACTCACGAGGTTCCCTGAGCACAAGAATCACGGGAGACCCAGAGCTGGCGCTGCAGTGAGCCTGGGGGCTTCTCTGTGAAAGCAGGCAGAGGACGGAAGGTGGCAGACGGGCTGTAGAGTTAGCGATGGCAGGGTGAGAGATCCCCTACGGACGGCCCATGCACTTTCTGCAAAGTGGCCACGAGGTCATGTGTGGTTGGAGAAGATTTAGGGAGAGAGAAGAGGCAGCGAAAGTACCCCTTCTGGGGAACAAGACAGAGACCGGCCAGGAGAGCACAAAGGGTTAAGGCTCTGGCCGGGCTGGAAACATGAACAGGTGGTGACACCAATATACAAGGCTGTGTGGCTTTCTGCAGAAGGAAATCCCTAATCTGGGACCCCAGGGCTGCCTGTGCTCCAAGCTGCAGGCCCGGCTTCACACTCAGCAGAGCGTGTGCACCTGTGGATCCCGCCCCCTCCTTGAATTAACGTGCCTCCCCCCCTGCCCGACTCCTCCGTTTGCCTCCTTGTTCCTATGGCTTTTATTCCTGCAACCAGGTGTCCAGGAGCACCTCTTTGCCATTCTGACCTCACTGCGAGCTCTGGCTTTTGGCAGGGCCTCTCCATGGACCCCCTGTGCCCGCTTCCCTTCTTCCCTTCACCGTCCCACCCCTGTCCTGTACATCTAATGCATCCAGCCTCCGAGTGGGAGTGTGGCTGTGTCACTCCCCATTCAAACCCACTCTGCAGCTCCCAATACTCCAGAATAAAAGCTCTCATTTCTGCTTACTTTTGGGATCTTGGCTTGAATGCCCCCTCATTTTGGGAAGCTTTCCTTGACTGGGGAAAGTGTCAGTGGTACCTGCATCTGCGACACCTTAGAAGTCTTCTCTGAGATGCTCCGTAATTACTTGATCCTCCCTTTATTAACAATTGCAAGGAGTGTGAGCACACACACGCGTGCGCAGGCACATGCTTCCTCATCACCTCTATCTCCCCAGCATGGGGACACTGCCTGCCTAATGACTGATGGAAAGAGCCAAGCCTGTCAGTAAGGCCCTGCAGATCTCGGGTTAAATCTCCATCACCCGGTAAATCAGCCCGTGCTTCAGGTACTGGGAACTCCTTTCCAGTCCCCGAAGCTGCCCCCCACTTTCCTCTGTCACCAGGGGTCTTTGGTCCAACTGCTCCCTGTCCACACATGCTTGTGCTCCACTCCCTCTTGTACAGACACGCACTCCTTCCGGCCCAGGGCCCTTCCACGGCAGATTCCCCTGCAGAATGTTCTCTGAAACCCCCACCCGCCACAGGCCAAACCCCAGAACGTCAGCTTCCAGAATGCCTGCCTTCCTCAACTTTTTACCCCCACCAGACTAGAACCTTGAGGGAAGCTCCCAGCTTGTAGTTAATCGATACATCAAATGAAAATGTTTGATTGTGAAGCCAAGAGCCGTCTTATATAAAACACTTGTCTAACTAGTGTCCTATACAACTGTGTCCCCACTGGTGCCCTTCATGGTGCCATGCACTTAGTAGGGACACCAAGATATTTTTAAATGAGGAAGATATTTTCTCCCTCATATCTGTAGGAATATGGTGGTGACAGTCTCCACCTACACATTCATTTCGAACCATGAGAGACTCTTGAATGCTGACAAAAACTGAGGACTGATGGATGTGGGGGGGAGTGGGGGATGGGCATAGAGGAGGACACTTATGGGGATGAGCACTGAGTGTTATGTGGAAACTAATTTGACAATAAACTATTTGTAAAAAAAAAAAAGAAAAGAAAATTAATTTAAATGCAGGTGTCCCGTGTTTACAACATGAAAAAGATGTCTGTTTCCATCAGGGAACAAAGTCTGTCTTTTCAGATTTATTCCATCTTTACTCGAGAAACAAATGCATGCCTTGTGCAGCGGATCAAGGTAGGGACTGTATTCGCCAGTGTACCAGACACACCACTGCGTAAGGGAAAAGGAATTTCTCCTGGAGCTGATAATTTCCGACACGTTCAGTAACATTTGTCTCTTGGGCTTCTGAGACCATGAATGTGAAGATATCTGAAATCCATGAAACCCGAAAGTAAGGGGGAAACTATATTGCTACCTGTATGTATTAGTTTATTTTCCGTGCTGATGTTTCATGATTGTTTTTTAGTTCAGAAAATGGAGTCGTTGGGATTCTGAAAAGTACTGCCGAGCTATAAATCCATGGAGACAGAAAGCAGATTGGTGTTTGCCAGGAATGGGGGAGGGGGAAACAGGGAGCAATTGCTTGACGGGTCAGGGTTTCCTTTTGGGCTGATGAATGTTTTGGAACTAGACAGGAATCCGTGTTGCACAACACGCTGAAGGTACTACATCCCGCTGAATTGTTGACTCTAAAAAGGGTTACTTTTAGGGGCGCCTGAGGGGCTCCATTGGTTAAGCGTCTGACTTCAGCTCAGGTCATGATCTCGTGGTTTGTGAGTTCAAGCCCTGTGTCGGGCTGTGTGCTGACAGCTGAGAGCCTGGAGCCCACTTCGGATTCTGTCTCCCTCTCTCTGCCCCTCCCCCACTCACGCTTTGTCTCTCTCTCTCTCTCTCTCTCAAAAAAATAAATAAATATTAAAAAAATGAAAATAAAATAAAAGGGTTACTTTTAGGTTATGTGGACTTCACCTTAATAAAAAAAGGTCACATATCACTTACATAATACTGAATATTTTTCTGAATGTCCTATGAGAGAAGGCAGTGGTATATTCTAGAACAGCCCCAGATCAAAGGCCCCACAGCACCCTGTACCTCACCTTTGGCTAAGGAATGGGGTCCCCCCGTGTACAAGCAGGGCCACGTCCTCAGAGACACGCTGCAGAGCACCAGAACGAACACCACTACAAACCAGGCCAAACGCTGCTTTGTATTCTCATCTGTTTCTCCTTTGGCTGACGCTAGGGCTTGTTAAGCTGTTTAGTTTGATTAAGGATTTTTCTAGCCCCAGAGGTGGAGCCCAAAGCAGGTTTTAGTTTTTCCTTTAAATGAGTGGAATTTTCCAGTGACAACAACCCTACAGACTGTGGATCGGGCCCGGACACTTTGCTGGGCCATCTGTCCCCCCAGCGCCCCAGTGGAGAGGAAGGAGGAGGAGCCTGTCCACAGGGCAGAGTCGTGGGCTAACAGTTTGTCTCTACTTGCGGCAGGTTCTGCAAAGGCCAGGGCTGACCGTAAAAGGGGTGGGTGGACTTGTCCTAACAGCTCACAGTTTCTCAGGAAACAGTCCTTTCATTGTCTTGTCCAAGGAGGAACCCTCTGCCGGAGTGTAAGAGCAGCATCGCGGATCAGGAGTGAGGCAGACCCAGAGGGGAGGCCATCAGCCCTCCTCCTTGCTGGTGCCCTGGGCCAGCAAGGGCTGAGATGCCCATGCACAAATATCCCATCCATCCTTTAAACACATGGGGCCCAAAGGGAAAGCCATTTAACCATTTAATGGAAAGGTGTTTCCATTTCAAACATGGTGCTGGAGCCCAGCGCCCAGTGGCTAAACTGTAATCAGGTTGCATCGGTCAACTTTATGTTGACCAAGGTCTATGGGTTTTAACCACTTAGGTTTCCTCCAGATTTTAGCACTTTGTACCTTGTCACATGCCTTCACATATGTGGTGTCATTCAGTAGCCCAAGAGACAAATGCTGCCCAACATCTTGGAAAATACTGGCCCCGGAAGAATTCCTTCTCTGTCACGTAGTGGCAATGCTGTGAACAAAGAAAGCCTGGTGACAAAGTTCTGTGCACCTGGGGAGCTCTAATTCCAGCAAAAGAGGGGAGTCCCAGGAACCTTTTACCAAGATATCTTTGCCAAGGCCAAGGATTCTACCTAATCCTTGAAACTCCAAGTTTGTTGGAGAGGTCATCAATACAGTGTACCATAACCCAGTCCACTCCGACAGGTTTGGAACAGGATAGCCTAGACTTAGCAGTGACCGAAAAGTTCCCCGACAGAGGTAGGTCTAGGGACCCAATGTGGCAGCCCCTTATTGCTTTTAACAAACAAACAAACAAACCCAAAAAAGACTGAAGTTCTGTTCGGATGCTTTTAAGGCATTTATAGGCACCCAAAGAGGCAGGACTGCTTATGACTCCATCTCCTAAGTGCCTGGCAATCATCGACCTCTCTAATTGCCATGTGGGCGAAGAGGTGGAAATTTAAATGAAGTAGATTTCGAAGTGTTAACGAAGGATGAAAGGTGTTACGGAAGTGCCTGGGCACGAGAGTCACGCTTAGACACATGCGCACAGGCTTCTCTCTGGGTGGCAGAGTCCCCAAAGCCTACAGAAGCCCGTGCGAACACTCCCAGCATCTGACACTTACACCGCGAAGGGACACATTTGCTGTTCAGGAAGACAGAGACCCTGTTTTCTGTGGTGTCTGCGGGGGCAGAGGAGGTCCCTGGGAGGCCCTGTCCGCTAATGCCGCAGGCCCTCTCAAAAGGGAAAGGAGGAGCCTCCCTAATCCTCATGGGGGTGCTCTTAGAGTACTATCATGACCCTCCCCCTTTACAGACACGGAGACTACGGCTCAGAGAGGTTAAATAGCTTTCTCCAGAACTCCACGGCCGCTGGGTAGGGAAGGCAGGTCCTTCTAACTCACAGTCCCGTGCTCTCGGGTCCTCCAGAGAAGGGAACCTGCATGCGGAGCTGGTCCGAAGCAGACTTGCAGCACCCGGTGTAATTTCAGGGGCTAATTCTCGGCCAGCTGCCGACCCCCAGGAGCACTAACTAATGACAGCTTGGCCTCCCTACCACTTACGCTGCAAGGAACCAGCAGCCCGAACAGCTGTTGCCCATTTACCCCGGGGGTTCCCGGTCTACAGGGCAATGGGGTCTGGGCTGACGCTTCTCAGTTTCACACCTAACAACCTGTGTTCTTTCAGAAAGAAAATCTGGAGATGTGATCATCCACTGAGGTGCACGCCTCAGTTGTTTTCAGAGGCCTTTCCCACGCGTGATCTCATTCGACCACCTGGACAATCTTAGCGACACGTTTAATTGGTTCTTTGAAGATTCATCGGTTTCCAGGGCCAACCCCTCCAAACACAATACCTCCAGGAAGGGACAGCACCTTGAACTTTTATTGGCTCACGCCTTGGCAGCAGTTGGCAGCTAGCTGAGAATCAGGCCCTGAGAAGGGGGAGCTGGGTTGGGAGGAGTTGAGGGAGGGTCAGGAGGGGAAGCAGGAGAAGGGAGGTGGGGCACAGGCCCACCTCACCGTTTTGCAGAGAGAGGCTCTAGGAGAGCCATTGCCCCACTGCGCCCACCCACCAGAGATCAACTCTACCCCCAAGGCCAAAGGTAGAAACGTCTAGAAGAAAAGGAGAAGGGACAGGAGAGATGGGAAGAAAAGAGTGAATAAACCAACCATCAGAGGCTCTTCAATCTTAATTCATTTTATTCTACAAAAACTACTCAATTGAAAGTGGAAAAGCTAACCAAAAAAAAAAAAAAAGGTTTTAATATGTTCTTTCTTCCATAGCAGCAAGCTTTTTCTAACAAGCTTTCTTTAGTGCAAATACTGTAGGCTTGTATTACAGTAAAGTAACAAAACAACAACAGAAAACACCACCAGAGATGCTTCAGAGCAGAACTACTCCTCAATTTTCAAAACTATACAAGGATTTTTGAGCTCCAGTCCTGCCTGGAAAGGCCTATTTAGAAGCCTTTCCGAAGGGACCATTTCACCAATACTTAAGGGAAAAAAAAAAAAAGGAAAGAAAAAGAAAAAAGAAAGATGCTCAGAAAGGTACTGAAATTCTCCATAGAGCTATAGGAATCGTGTACAACGTGTTTGCCTCCACATTCTTCTAGCAGACTTTACTCCACACCATCGACAGATCTCAAATACAGATGCACGAAATTTATGATTTCCCACTATATACCAAAATACGATATATACATCTCTCACTGCAGAAAAGACACCCTGACACCTATTCTTTATACAAAGGCGAATATTTTCTTCCTCGATATCAAGTAACCACAAACTAAAAGAAATGGAATAAACTTTTAATCATACAGAGAAAAAAAATTTTAAGGAACAGGGCAGGATCTTCCGTCATATTCTCGTACAATGTAGACTTCCTGGTGACCGCTGTCCCCAGAGGAATGACCATCCGTCTTTAAGAACAGAACCTTTTTATACAGTTTATACAGCACATGTCACAAGTCATTTTAGAAACGAAAAAGCATCATTAGCCTAAATTTTTTTAAAAACTGAAGAAAGAGAGGGAGAGAGGAGCTGAGTATTTTAATGCTGTTTCTATTCAGGCTTGGTACAACACAGAGATGTAAACATTTTAAATAAATAATAAAATAAATGTCAATTTCTTCTCCCCCTCCCCTTCCCATACCCCGCTCAAAATTTGACCCAGCCTTTCCTGACACATCAGCACTGGCCAAAGAAAGCCCTCTGTTAATGTATGGCCAAAACACTAGAAGCATGAGATGTCAAATTAGTGGGATGACTGAGTTTCCTTTTTAAAAGCTGCAGGAGGCACACTTGGAAATGTAGGCACACACGCGTGCGCGCGCACACACACACACATACACATACACACACACCCAACCTGTCAATAAATAGTGAGATGCTGGCTTTAAAGATAAATGTCGAGAAGACTCAACAAGCAGAAAGTAGCAAGACCCCTTTACTTAAGTTTTTAAAGGAAATTACACACATCACATATCCTATTGGTCCACAAATTCTAGAAGGACTCTAGTTACCCCTCCAACCATCTGAGGAGTGCAAAGGAGCACATCACAAAAGAGAGGGAAAAGAAGTTTGGAGGTGGGAGGGTACCGTGGGGGATGGGTCTTTGAGAACAAACCTCCGACTGAAGGCAACCTTGCCTCAACTCTTTGAAGACGGACCTTTGAAGAAGTGTTTTTGTTTATCCATTACTTGGGGGCCTTTAATAGGGGATACCCTCACCCCTCAGTCTCATCCTAAAGAGGGTATATTTATAAAAGTGCCTAACACAGTGCCTGGCACGTAGTAGGTGCTTATTCATTTCCTTCTTCAAGGGGCTGTGTGATCTCTGATCCCGAAAGGAGATCAATCTGAAAGGTAAACGGTGACATCGCAGGAACATCTGTTGGTCCATCAAGGAAAAGGGAGAAAAATTCCAATGCCTATGGCGTCGAGCCCTCCCTTAGACTTTGAGCCAAGTGGGAGCAGGGAAGAGGCTCTTGTTGCTCTCGTCCCCAAAGCCTGAGGAAAGGAAGCCACAGCCTCTGATGGCTCCTGGCTGAGATGCTTGTGTGACTGGCCAGTGGACCCACCTGGCCTTTCTCACAGGCAGAACAATGATGTCTTTCTGCAAACTTCCCCACGAAAGCTCTGCGTGCAGCTGCCCCGGCTATTTCCTAAGCTTCACCTGGGATCTCCTCTCTTTCCTGGGTCAGCAGCTGTGCCCCTCCACTCAGCCAGGAAGGGGACGGATCCCCGCGAGGCCAGCCAGGTGGCCATGAGGACTGTGTGTTTCACACTAGCCTGTCAAGGCGCGCCTGCCCTAGGCCGTTCCAGAGCTGCCTGGCGGCTGGGGCCACAGAGGAGGCCCTGCAGTTCCCGCCTAAGCACCAAGGCGCCCCCGCTGCCGCTGTTCCTTTAGTGGGAGCCGTGGGAGGAGAAAGCAGGCCTGGCATCCGACGATTCTGGAACAATGGTGTGTGTGCAGGAACTTCGAGAACAAGCCAGAAGACATAACTGAGGATCTGTTCGTGAGTTAGGTGTGAATGGTCAGCCTCTGGCTTTGGGGAGGCCAAACCCCCTCCGAGGTCCTGAGCGGGAATGCGGCTTAGAGGCCTCTAAAGCCCTGCGAGCTGGTGGAGTTTTTGCCTTCTGCTGGTCCCAAAGCCAACACAGCTTGAAATGGGCACTAGAGCCAAACTCTCTCCCGGGAACGTCCAGGCTGGCCCCAAGTCACAGACGACAGCCTGCCTCAGGATCAGCGCCAGGCAAAGTGAAGCACAAAGGGACTTTCAGAAACAAAACACCAAAAAGCAGCTTCATTTAAGAAATATATATATGCAAAAAGAAGCAAAGAGCTCCCAATCGGCCACAAATACCACTTGAGATGATCAAGCCCTTGAGAGCAGAGCGCACCCCAGTTTTATTTGCCCACCTCCTGCTGCTTCTGGCTGACTTCTGTTTCTCTGATTAATCCGAAGCCAGAAACTCAACTGCCCAATCTAAGGCCCCCCTGTCCCAGAGCCTCTGGGACACCAGGAGGGCAGCATCATAGCCTAGGAATTTTTAAGGTTTTTTTTTTGGTGGGGGGAAATCCTTTTGATATCCACTCTCTGCATGGCTTATCCGTTCCCACTTCACTCCTGGTCAGAGTGGGCCACGTACTTTAAGCATTTGGCTGCTCCATTCTGTGTGTTCATTCTAGAATGCGGAGGTGGGTCACGGGCATTAAGCGAGGACCCGCCCTAGAGGCCTGGGTGTATGAAGGAACAAGTGAACTAACGTGTCACAGCTCTCTCTCTCCCCCGAGTCTAACTTTGAAATTTAACCCCCATTGGGTTTGATTTAAATAATATCTATATAATTTTAAATTATCATACAATGATCTCTAGAGCTGAATCACAACAAAGCACTAGCCCAGCAGAGGCCGATTCTAGATCAGCCAGAACTTTGCCTTAGGGAGGAAAAGGCTCAGAGGGGTGGGAGGCAGGGCCGGCGCTGAGCTGTGCTCTTGCAAGAGGCCAGGAGGACCCCCTCCCCGATCCCACCCCCCCCCTGCAGTGGGAAGCAATGCATCTTATCTCTGATTTCAGCAGCCCCCAGGAATGGCACGGAAGCCCAAGCCTCAGCAACAGCTCTGGGTCAGCGGTTCACAGCTGGACCTGAGGAGCACAGTGTGGACAGGGTGTGGAAGAGAGAAAGCGCTCCATCAGGCAGCAGATGACCACAGAGGGCAGAAAAGGCCTGGCATCTCACTGAGAGGCGAGTCCCACTTTGCCTCCCTCCTTCCTCCCCTACCTTTCCATTCACAGCAAAGGTGCCTTTGAGGCTTGGGGAGGGGCCCACCCAGCAGCAACTGGGGAGGGGCGAGGCTCACGCTCATTAAATCTCGGTGGGTGGCGTCACCCCGAGAGCCAGGCCGGCGAAGGCAGAGCCAATAGAGACTTGGGAGTGATGTGCGGTTCCTAGGGAGGGACACCTCCCTGGTGTAGCGAGAAGGGTCCAGGGACAGGATGGTGAGGCAGTAATCGTAGGAGACATCCTGCTCAAGACACTAGGTCAAGGCAAGCTGGCTAGGACACACCTGTGTGATTGTTGGCACTATTCCTGGCCCAGTAAGTAGGCATTTGGCAAACCCAGCCTGTGCCCCAGCTGTCGCACTCACACCCTGTCTTCTGGACAAGCCGCTCCTCCAAAAGTTGTCTCCGAGGATGGGGAGGATGGGTCCTCCAGGCTCCCAGTGATGGCAGCATCTCCTTGCAAGCTCAGGGAGCTCTGCTGGTGGTTCTGGAGATGGTGGTGGGCCGGGGGGTGTCAAGGGGGGGAAGGGTCTGTATTGCACATTGACTGTCCCCTTCTGGACCAGTCAGCCCCAGCAGAAGAGTCAGTCACCTGCCGCCCCGTCTCCAGAAATGAAGAGCTTTAATATTCAGACCACCCAGATGAAATGTCATGGCAACTTTGATAAAAACCAAGAGGAAGTGAAATTGACACTGGGGGGAGGAAGGGGCGAATAAAGGGAAGGTGAAACCAAAAGGCACTGAGCATGCTTGGTGGGGCGGGGAAGGACACCATCACTCCAGAGACAGATCATGACAAAGGGACAGGAACGGTCCACACCAGCTTCAGGCTTTTCAGAAGCCAGAGAGATGCCTGAGTCCCCCACACCAAGTTCTCCAAGGCTCTTCAAGACACAGGATTCGCTTTGCAAGATGAATGAGGGAGGAGGTCCCGTTGAGTTCTAGGAGATCCCCTACGTCCTCACCACCTCACCGCCAAATCCCACCTGGGTCTCCCCGGAGCCAGGAAGCTCTCAGGTAGGGTCCCCCTCTTGCCCTCATGGCCCTGGAGCGCTTGAAGGTGCTGGTCCCTGGGAAGGAGGCAGTGACGAGGAACCCCTGGGAGCTGGGTTACAGAGCCAGCAGAGTAGGGGAGTTCAAGGAGTCTGATGACTGGTCCCCACTGCTACTGCTTCTGCGGTGAGCCTTGGAGCAGGACTCGGAGGGTGACGCAGGCGACTCCTGCTCCAGGACGCTGGGGTAGGTGAAGACGAGGTTCGAGGTGCCCGGAGTGATAGCAGGCGTGGAGGTCACCACGATGGGGGTGTGCAGGGGCTCCTCCCCGTAGAAGCCCCCAGCGATGCTGATGGGCTTGATGACAGAGCGCTGGGCCTTGTCCAGCCCAGCCGAGGAGGATGACGGGCTCTCCTCTTCCAGGGGCTCCTGTTTCACCACGACGGCACCCACTCCGCCACCTCCACCGCGCAGGGGCTGGAGCCCGGAGGCTGGGGGTGATCGGCGCTCCTCGGGGCTGATCTTGCACACGGGCCCATGGGCCACTAACATGAACTCCAGCTTTTCCTTCTCCTTCTGCAGCTCGGCGATCTCCTTCTGCAGACCTGACTTCTCCTCCTCCAGCTCCTCTGTCTCCTGCAGGGTGAAGAGAGGTGTGTGAGAGACAGGAGCCTGCCAGGGAGGCCTGCTTGGGTTGGGGTGGGGGTTCCAATCCAGGTGAGAAAGGGAAAACCAGAGCTGTCCT
The DNA here is from genome assembly GCF_008692635.1 of Crocuta crocuta. Classification (NCBI taxonomy): domain Eukaryota; kingdom Metazoa; phylum Chordata; class Mammalia; order Carnivora; family Hyaenidae; genus Crocuta; species Crocuta crocuta. The sequence goes on from NW_027531902.1 coordinate 2,629,700, forward strand.
CAGAGGACCAACTGTGAAAGCAGCCCGTTCACACCCCCAGCCACAGACCCCACTGGCTCTGAGTCACCTGGAGGCTCAAGATTCCTTTTATGTCCAGGGGGGCCTGGGTGGCTCAGTCGGTTAAGCGTCGACTTCGGCTTAGGTCACCATCTCACAGTCAGTGAGTTCGAGACTTGAGTCAGGCTCTGTGCTGACAGCTCAGAGCCTGGAGCCTGCTTCAGATTCTGTGTCTCCCTCCCTCTCTGGTCTTCTCCCACTCATACTGTCTCTCTCTCTCAAAAATAAATAAACATTTAAAAAAATTTTTTTTTTTTTTTTAAAGATTCCTTTTATATCCAAAGCTCCTGAGAAAGGAGGAGAGTCGGCTTGGGGGAAGGCTGGAGTGACAGTTGTAGGCACCATGACTAAGGGCTTACTTTGTGCCAGGCATTGCAGATCAAACCTCCAGGAGACTTCTGAAGCAGGCACTGTCAATCAACTCACTTTGCAGATAAGGAAACTGAGATTCAGAGAGGTTTTGTCATTTGCCCAGCATCACAGAGCAAGCAGGTAAGGTAGCCCAGACTTGACCCCAACATATCTGACTCCAGAGGCCACATGCTACCATGCTTTATTGCCTCAATGCCAGGACTCCCCCCAGGTACCCATGAGGGGGGACTGGTGAGGTCTGGAGGGGAAGGGAGGGCAGCACGCATTCCCTGCACCCCCATCCTTCCCTGCACCCTCCAGCCCTGTCCAGCCTGCCTGTGGATGCATCACCACTAAGCTCTAAGCTGCACACACAAGCTGAGGACAGTGCCAGGCTGGCAGGAAGTTCTCCATCAGTCCCCGCTCAATCGTCACTGCCCCACTTCCCTTTTTTGCTCTAATTTCTGAAGCATGTGATTCAGGACTCACAGAACCCTTGGAGACTATTCCATTCAGTCCCTGTGCGTTAACAGATGAGGAACCTGCCAGCCTGAGCAGGCATGGAAGATGGTGGGGTCCCATGGCAAGGAGCTCAGCCCCCTCCCTTTGACACAAACCCAGAGAAGCAGCAAAGCACGTGGAAGGAGCAGGTGTGAAAGATGAAAAGGTGTGTGTCATGGCCTCCTCCCCGCTTTTCCCCTAACACAGATTCCCATTCAAGAATGAGACAATACGGGCCAGGGCTTCACTGAGCAGACTACAGCATATTCCACAGTGAAAAAAAGTTTCCATCTGTCTCAAGGGTCTGACGAACGTCATGAGCTTATGAGAGGTTTCCTGTGGAGGATGTGGCTCAGGGGCCTGGGTGGCTGGGGTGGGTGGGGCGGCGGGGGAGTAGGGTGTGAGGGCTTCTGGGGGAGGGAGGGGAGGAAAGCAGGCGGCCCGGAGGAGGAGGAGGGGCTACTCTGGGGCTAGTGGTAGGGAGCACCCAGGGCAGACTTAGAAGGTTAGTGGTAGGGAGGACTCTCCTGGAGGAGTCTACCCAGGGAGCACGATCACCAAGGGATCTCTTCACCTAGTGACGGGGAACTCCCGCTCTTCCTCCCAATGCACACACACTCCTCCACGGTACATCACTACAGGCTACACGGAATTCACACAGTACACGTTCAATCCTCAAGAGCTCTCACTCTTGGACACTGTGGCCCTGAAGCAGGTGGATGGTACCTGGGAGCATTCAAGAAAGTCACCGGATGTGCAAGGTAATTTGTGACTTCCAGAGCCTGTCCCTGGCTGGTCATCAGAGTCTCTCTCCAACATTCCACTCAGGAGAGTGAGTCCTGGCTTTGGGCTTCCTCCACACACCATCCAGCTCATCCTGCAGGGCTAGGCTCTGGGGGGAGTTATGTGACGTTGGTCAGCTCCGCTTTTTGAGAGGGCAGGGCAGGGCCACAGCCCCCAGGTGTGGGCAATTAGGCAGCAGGGGAGAGTGACTCACAAGGGCAGAATGAGGTACCAAGATGACAGCTTCAGGCTCATAGCAGAGGTTAGGAATCCTCCTGCCCATGAAGGATACGAGGAAACCCCAAGATAGCACAACTCGACCGGCACATGACCGTCTCTGTGAGACTCAGAGAGTTTCGAGACCCCCGCAGACTGGAGTCTCCCCCTGCCTGCACCAGGTGGCTTGGATCACTCCTGCCGGAGGTAGGCATGGGGGCAGCTGGAAGCCTGAGAAGTAGCCCCAGAGAGGGCAGGTCTGGGCTTGCGCTGGCTCTTGGGGCCTAGCAATGCCAACACTCTGTGCCATCCCTCACCCAGGGGCCCCAGAAGGCCTGAGAGCAGGGAACGCACAGTGTTAGGCCCCCGCAGGCTGTTGAACTCCGTCTCCCGGCCCAGGCTGGTGTCAAAGGCCAGCTCTCTCCCCCAATCTCTCTACTTTGATCAGGGCAATGCCAAACCTATGTGCTCAAAGGAAGGCATGCTTCTGTCTACACTGACTCATCTCTACAGGCCACTGGTGGGCAAGGAGAGGGTGGGAGGCCAGGAGGCCTGGGCCCCTGGTGCGTGCCCACCCAGAAGGGCACCCGGCCCCTACAGGGCTCCTTACCGCCTGCAGCTTCTCCGTCAGCTCCCGGCGTCGGTTTCTGCACTTGGCTGCGGCCAGCTTGTTCCTCTCCCTTCTGATTCGACGTTTCTCCTCCTCTTCCGGGGACAGCTAGAGCCCAAGGTCGAGGATCATGATTAGGTTTGGGCAAATGGCTCCCCAGCTTTGTTTCCTAACTGCGTTTTAAGAAGCTCTTCTGGGATGGGTGTGGGGGGAGGGAGAAAGGTGAGAGGAGAGTGGTTGGGCTCTGCGATCCCAGAATACGCGCCTGGGAGGGCACTTGGAACTGAGCCCCCTGGAAGGGGACGTCCCAGGTTCGAGGGGAGAACAGGGCAGCAACGTGTCAGGGACTCATCAGCCCAGGCAAGATGGTAGCATTTTTCATGTCAGCCCTGATCCAGTGCCAAGGCCATAGAGAAGCTGGGGTTGCTCCTCCGAGTCCCTTCATACCGGCCAGGCCTGGCCCCATCCACTTAAACAGCTTCTCCCAAACCTTGGCTAATTACTCCTCCCCACCACTCTGCCTGCTCTGCAGGCCTCATTATCCCCATTTGGTTAAGTAGCCTGGCCCAGAGCAAGAACCACCTGGGGGGGGGGGGGTTCTATTGCCAGAGGGTGGGCCACGGTACCACCCAGCTCCCAACTTCCTCCACCAGCTCCAGCGTGCCAGCTGCTCACAGTTCACCCTGGAGGGCTCACAAGTGTGCCTGGCCGAATGCTAGGCTGGACAGGACAGGCAAAAAGGAGAAGGGACCCTCCTGCTGCCCACCACACACATTCATTCAACAAATGAGAACCTCCTATGTGCCAGGCATGGTTTGAGAGGTTCGAGATTTATCAGAGAACCAAAAGAACAAAAATCCCTCTGCAGAGCGTATAGTCTAGCTTCTTTCAAGGAGGCTGGTTGGGAGCCTATGGCTCCCCCCCCCCCCCATCCTCCCCTCTCCTGGGCAAGAACTCTGCTCCACGACATGGGGCTGAGGCTCTGTTTACACACAGCCCTTCCTGTGACCCCAGTGCCCCTCGGTGCAAGCAGAGGCAACAGGAGGAGATGGCTGTGGGCCAAGGCAGAAAGTAATTCCAAAAGAAAGCCCATTCCGTGCAGTTCTCAGACATCGACGGCACACCTACTACGTGCCAAGCTCAGTACCGAAGGCTTAGAAGATTCTTAGAGGAATAAGATCTGGGTCCTACCCTAAGGGACAACATGGGAAAAAAGCTGAAGCCACTTTGGGGGTGGGGTGGGGTAAGAGAAACGGCTCCCACTGAGAGAGGGAGAGGCACGGGCCAGGCTGGGCCCTGGTCAGAGTCCCCAGGGCTCCCCACAGCCTGGGTGGCTCAATCGGTTAAGCATCTGACTCTTGGTTTTAGCTTAGGACATGATCTCACAGTTCGTGACTTGGAGCCCTGCGTCAGGCTCTGCGCAGTCAGTGTGGAGCCTGCCAGGGATTCTCTTGCTCACCCTCTCTGTCCCTCCCTCACTCATGATCTCTTTCTAAATAAATTTAAAAAAACTTAAAAAAAAACACACAAAACACCGATACGACATTTCTGTGTTGCCGCGAACAAATCACTGAACCCTCTGGGCCTCAGATTTCCCATTTAGAAAATGGGAACATTGGGACCTGCCCTGCCTTCCCAGAAGTTTCTGTGGTGATCAGATGAAGACTCAGTGTGAGGGGCACCTGGGTGGCTCAGTCAGTTAAGCGTCCGACGTCAGCCCAGGTCATGATCTCACGGTTTATGAGTTTTAGCCCCACGTCAGGCTCTGTGCTGACAGCTCAGAGCCTGGAGCCTGCTTTTGATTCTGTGTCTCCCTCTCTCTCTGCCCCTCCCCGCTCACGCTGTCTCTCTCTCTCAAAAATAAACAAAAACAAAAAACCCCCAGTGTGTGAACCCTCTATAACCTAGAAAGTGCTAGAAAGAAGATGGAATTCAGAGGTCTCCTCTGACGCTTTTTCTGAGCCCTGAAAGAATCCAAATGAACCAGAGACCCACAGTCCACGAACCTGGCACCTTGGTGCTGTGTGGGGCCTGGCTGCCTGGCTGAGGTCATGAGGCCACTTGGCTGAGGTTCTGAATACTTGCTGCTTCTAAACTTGTCTCGACCTGAGCCCAGCAGAGTTACCAAGGAGCCTGCCGGCCCCGCCGTACTCTGTGTTATAGGATTCACCACGCAAAGGGCTACGAGGGCTCCCCTTGAGGCCCAGGTAAGCCCTCCATCCCTCTCCGGAAAGGGGCAGAAAAGATGAAGAGCTTCCTGGGGTACATTTCAGCCTCCCTCCCTCCCGCTTAGGCTGCTTCCGGACCACTTCTGGCCTCCTGATTAGCCCCGACGTCTCTCCCCTATCTGTAAGCTCTGGGGCAACTTGGGGGAGCTGTCAGCATAGGAAGTACTCAGGGGTGTTGACTTCAGCGCGGTTAAAGCTTGAGTGTGTCAGCACCACCACGTTCCCACCCACAAGCCACACACCCTCTGCTCCCGGCCTCCTCGGGTCACCGCCACTGCCCAGGGAGCCTCTGGGCAGGCTCAAGGAGGGCAGTGAGGCGCCAGGCTGGCTCTGGGTAACAGGCTCCTCCCTCTGGGGGAGGCCAGGAAGGAGGAAATATGCTTCAGAGAAAAGACCCTCAGGCTAGGAACCCAAAGAGCCAAGGTTCTAGGATGCTCCTGCCCAGGTTTCCTCCAAGCTGCTAGATGATTGTCTGAATTCCTAACTGATGTGGGACAAAATGCTCCTGGCTCTCTCCCTCCCTCTCAGAAAAGGAAGGAAATTCTCCAGACAGATTGTCTTAAAAGCATGCCTAGGGTAGAGCGGTGGGAAAACCACAGGGCTGAAGGTCAAAGGAGGTAGATTCCAGTCCGGGCTCTGCCACGGACTCACTTTAGTGAGCCTGTTACCCAGGGCTCTTCTCCCTCCTGGACTTCTGTTTCCTCATCTGTAAAATGGGTACAGAGGGGAAATTGGCAAAGCTGGTCTCCAAAGTCCCTTCCAGATATAAGCTTCTAAATTTTGTGTGAGCGAGGCCCAGAAAAGAAGAGTGTTCAGCACATCATGCTTTTTGTCCTGCCAGTTCGAATCCCTCACAAGACCAGCTCTCACTTAGGGGTCACTTACATAAGGGCGGGATCCAGCTCATGGGTGACCATAAAGCTTGACACCTTGGACTCCTGAAGGAGCATGTTTCATAAAGGACATTCTGATCAGTGCTACTGCGATATTTACAACTACAATTATGGAAGGCAACTGTGAGGGGGACACTGGCCATTTGCCCCAACTGAGGGTTGCGTCTATTACGGTGGCTGTAACTCTCCGTGTCACCCCACGCGGGGTCCTACCATTAACAGAACAAAGCAGCAGGTAGTGGATGCAAGGCCCAGCTTTGTCCTCGGAGGAACAGAGATCCTATGAATGCTTCCAGTGTCTCAGAGCAGCGACCCTTGTAATTCTAAGTATCCCGGAGACTGCTGGAACTGGATCCATGATTATCCACGGGGGACCATGATTGAAGGTCCTTGTAATGAAACCCTGTGGACCTGGGATCTCAGAGGGGAGGTGGACAGTGGTGGAAACAGATAGGATTGATTCTCCAGGCTATTATTTCATTTGAAAAAGGGGTTTCACTGCTCAAGGGTTTTCCCTTCCCTGGATCCATGGTGGCATGGTATTGTCAAGAGAGCACTGCACAGGGAGTCCAGGGAATGGGCTCTTGTCCAGACATCCCCATTCTCCTGCCAAGTGGCCCCAGGCACATTTGTCTAAGGCTTCGGTTGGGTCATCTGTGAAGGGGGACAGACGGGGCTCTTAGAAGGCTCACTCACTCTTTTTATGCATGAATCCGATCTCTCTTTGGGGCATCAGGGAGCCCATCACTACCCTGGCTCACTACTGATACAGACGACGTGCTTTTTCAGTATGGGTAGATGGTGTCCAGAGAGAGCACTGGTCCGACACTCTCTGGTGTCCCCCCCGCCCCCGCACCGCTGCTGCCAGGCTGACTCCTTCCCAAAGCTGAACCCTTTGAGAAGAAAAAAAGCTGATGCCTGACTTCCTACCCTCACATGGAGACAGCTAAAGCAGCTGAGCAAATTCCAAAGACCCCAGCATCCCTGTGCTTCTGAAACAAGCATTCCAGGCACCTGAAATGGGCTCCTGCTGCAAGCCAGAGGCCCGGGACACCCAGGAGGGAACAGCAAGTTTCGCGGGCCTGGAGGGTGACCCTGCAGGTCGGCTGAGTGTTTCACCTGCTCCAGACCCTAGGGGACAATCAGGGGCTAACCCAAAAAAAGCTCCCGGCCAGAGTTTCGTCCTGCGTGTCCCGTGGCTCCCCTGCCAAGGATCAGGGAAAGACACCGCTGTAGGCAGGTCCTAACAGTCTTTCCCATTTGCGGACGCCTTACCACATACAATGTGTCTTCACACATGTGACCTCATTTGCATGGCAACAAGTCCTGGCTGGCAGGGACCATGATCCCCATTGTTTAACGGAAGAAGCAGAGACTCGGAGATTCTAAGGGACACGAGCAAGATGACAGAGCCAGGCCTGACTCCCAGGCTCCCAGCTCTGCTTCCAACGATGAGGGTCATGTGCCCCCGGTCCCAAGCTCCCTCTTCTCCCCAGTGCTCCCACACCGCTGCCCCTGCTGCCCACCATCCCACGGAAGAACACGGTGTGTTCTGAGGCCCTGAAAGCCACTGACGTGGCTCCTTTGCGCTGAGCTGAGCCGTACCTGCTCATCCCTCCTCCTGCGGCCCACGGTGGTGCCAATGGTCTTGATCACGCCGGGTCTCGGGAGCGCCATGTGCCCAGGGACGGAGGCCAGGCCTGGCAGGGGGCTGTAGGGGTGCGAGCGGGGGTACGGGTTGGACATGGAGGTGATCACTGTGGGCTGCACCATCCACTGCAGGTCCTGGCTGGTCGTGATGGCGTTGATGGTGGGGATGAAGGCACTGCCTGAGCCAGGCATATCTACCCGAAATTTCTGAAATGAGGAAAAAGAATAGTATTGAGCCCATAGGTACTGGATGGAACAGGACAAGCAGAGCCAGGAGGGAAAACAGAGTCAGTGTTTAGGGGGATGGGGTGGAGGGCACCAAGTTCGGACCACCGGGTAGGCTTCCCTGGTCTTCCAAGAATCCAAGAATCAGGGGGATCTTAACTACTCCTGAGGCCCCATGTCAGATCTGCTCCCCTGAGGTCCTGGCAACCCCCTCCCCAGGTGGCTCGTAAGGATGTGGTCATACACCAAATGACTTTGAGGACAGACATGGCCCCTGGCCACTCAACACTCAGCAGGCTAGCTATGCCCACACCTGCAGAAGGGCAGGCCTCCTACCTGGCCTCACAAGCCTCTGGGTCACCTGCCAATTAGTCCCCAGGGTACTGAGGCTTGGGACCCCCTGAGGACATTTGCACACCCACAGGTTTGGGGGGAGAGGCAAGAAAGATCACCAGGAAGCTTATTGTGTCTACTTTTGTTACTTTCCAAATAGGTTCAGGATGGGGCTGTGACCCCATCAGGGTGAAACTAGCTCCATGAAAAGGTGTCCTCCCACCAATGAGACTGGAAAGTGGTAGCATCTGTGGCCAGACCTTCCTTCTCGCCCTGGACCGTCATCTTGCTTGGAGCAGACACACTGCGTCTCTCTCTGCCTACCTACATATCCGTGTTCATGGGTGTGTCTGTGGGAAACTCTAGTGCTGCTAGCTCAGAGTTTTCTCCCTGTCTCTTAATTTATGCCCAGACCATGGTGCAGAACTCTCTGGAACATGCCGCAGGAAGCATCCTATTTAGAATATAAGATGATGACAGAGTACAAACACTAAAATGGGTCAAGCTCCTCTTTCTGCGGGGCAGCTAGTAGAAAATGAGGGGAGAAAGGAAGGACCTCCCTGCTCCCACACCCCCGCGGCTTCCAGCTTTTCAGGGGAAATAGCCCCTAATGGAGCCTTCATCCTCAAGGGATTCCCGACTCCACACAAAGGTTCTGCAGACCCTTTCTTCCCTAATCTGGTGGATGACGGGATGAGAGCAATAATAGCACTTGCTGAGCACTTACTAAATGACAGGCACCATGGTAGTGTTTGACCTAAATTATCTCCTTCATTCTCCCTCTGAGGTAAGAACTACCATTATCTCCACTTTAGAGGCAGAAATTTAGGCTTAGAGAGATTAAGGAACTTATCCAAGGCCACACGGCTCATAAGCAGGGGGGTGAGGATTCAAACGCAGTTCAGCCTAACAAAGAGGCCAGGGCTCTCAAACACGGCGCTCCACAGGCTTCCATAATGTTGCTGCTTCTTCCTTTTGAAACCCAGACCCAAGAGCTGGGACCCACCCCTACTGCCCACAGAACGTCAGCTCGTTCCTATCGACCGCCCCTCTCACCGAGGAGACTCCACAGGTCCGATCCCAGATGAAATCCTGCTATCATTGGCTTGGGTGCTACAGATTCCCCTATTTTGGCCTGGTCAGACCAACCAGGAGTAGTGGCAGCTGCCACCACCGTTGCCTTTGTCACCGGTGATGATACCTGGGTTCCTGTTGTACAATCAAGTGGAGCTCAGAGCACCTTACCGTAACTGAGAGAGCTGGGGGCCCCTCCTTGCTCACTCCCCTGCCAGCTGCCTGACCCCACTCTGGGTGGTGGAACGTTTCTGCCTCCCTTCCCAGACTGCCCCGGGGCCCCATGCCAAGGGCGTCTTGTGAAGAAAACATAACCCAGCACAGTGGATTCTGGGATTTGGCGAGGAGAGCCCCAGTGGGATGAATCCTGGGATTCTGTGAAGTTACCAGTGGATTCTGGGATACTATGAGGAGAGCTGTCCAGGACAATGGATTCTGAGTCACCACGTAAGGCAAAGACAATTTGGCTTTTTATCAGGAGCTGAGCCTGGGTGCATGTGTGCGTGTGTGCGTGTGTGTGTGTGAAGGAAGGACACAGTGAACAAGGAAGACTCCAAGTAGGAAATAATCTTCAAGGAGAAAAAAATCGACAACTCAGCTGGGCCTTGGAGACGGCAGAGTATCGAGAACACGGGTGTGTGGCTGAGTGTGTACAGAGGCGTGAAAGGCCTAGACAGCGACGCTTCTCGTGGGCTGCTGGAGGGGAGCTGGGGGGGGAGGGAGGGGGAGGTGGNGATGGAGGCCTTCATGAAATCACTGAGGATTTAGGCTCCAGTCTGTGAAGGAGAATCTCACTGCAGTGTCATGAAGATTAAATGAGTAGCTCCTTAGAATCGCTGGCTATAAAAGGCACACCAGTGTTCTCAACCGTCGCTGCACATTAGAATATTCTGAGGAGCTTTCTGAAAACACCAATGCTGGAGCCAGCCTCACCATGAAGAATTCTAAAATAACACGTTTGGGGTGGGGTTCTGATCAGGTATTTTTACAAAATGCCTGGGGAGACTCTAACGTGCAGCCAGAGGGTGGAGAACTGCTGCTCAGAACAAATGGAAGGCGGCAGCGTCAACACCGTCACCGCCACCATCGCGGCCATGCATCATCACTGCGTCTATGCACTCTGCTTGGGGCGGTTCCAGGAGAGATGGCCAGCTTCCCACTCCCGGGAAGCACCCAACATTTTTATCCTGTTTCTCTCTTCAGGTCAGGTTCTGGGTCTGAAAGACCCCTGAGGCTTCCGGCATGATGCTTTGAAGGGACCCTCCATCTCCTGTGAGGGAACTGTCTGATTTGCCTTCCAGAAAGCACCCGAGAAATTCACTCCTCATTCCAACAAACAAAGAGAGCTCCCATTTCAGCCCAGGGGAAGCAAGCAAAAACCCTGAAGCACAGCTTGGAGACTACGAGCCCTTGGGAATTAGGTGGACGACTCAGTTTCAGCCCCTCTGGGTGCTTTCCAGTCCCCTTGCTCCCGTTCTACAGAACGTGCTCCCCGGCCATCATCCAGACTCCTGGCAGCAATGGCTCGGTCTAGACAAAACAAGACAGCAATAAAAACGAGGCACTAGGTAATGACTGCCTCTAAATGCATGTACAACTTGTTTCAGAGGGAGGTAAAGCCATCTGGATAACACGCTGGCTCTAGGAAAACAATGTGCCGTCCCCACAGGGGACTGGGGCTGTGATAAAGAAGGCTTTTGTCCCCTCAAGGAGCCTCTCTGAGACACTCACACAAGCTTAAATGAGTTCTGGCCGGTGTGACTTGTCTCAGCTCCGAAGGTATTATTCAGAAAGTCACACTGGAGTAGGAGAGAGGAGGTGAGGCGAGGAGTCTGTGGTCCCGGGAGTCAGCCTGGCATTCTTCTTTGCCAGCAGACCCGACAATCAGTTAAACATCATGCTGGGGATAAGTCATGGTGCTCTACGGAAGGCTTAGGACCGAACCGAAACCAAGATAGGGTTTCCCAGTGGTGAGCTTTGGAACACTATGAGCCTTGCTGCAGCACCAAGCGTGTGCTGGGAGGAGTAGCGGATACAACAGGGAACCCGGGGCGTCGCTTGAGTCCCGGGGGGCTCCCCAGCCCCCTTGGAAGCTCCTCCTCCGGGGACAGGATCAAAGATGCCGGATGGCCGTGTGGCATTCCAGCCTGGCAAAGCTTCCAGATGCTTTATTTGACTGTGTCATCCTGTTGACTTCTGGGTGGGCAAGAATGCCTTTAAAAGGACAAACTGGCCCCCGCCAACCTCCCAGAGCAGAGTTTGACAAACTTTTGCTGTAAAAGGCCAGATAGTAAATATTTTAGGCTTCGTGGGTCATGCGGTCTGTCGCAACTACTCAACTCCGCCATTAGAGCGTGGAAGCAGTCACAGACAATATGTAAACAAACAGATGTGCCTGTGTTCCACTAAACCTTCGTTACAGAAACACATGGGTCACGGTTTGGTGCCCCCAGTTCTAGAGGACCATTCTCTCTCCTAATGCTCTGGTCAGGGAAAAAGAATAAAGAGAGGAAACAAAGCAAAAAATTAGAACTCTTCCTTTAACCTGGGGAGTCTCACTCACCACCTTGAATCTCCAGACCCTGAAGCTCAAGTTTGAGCCCTTACAATATTTGTTGTGGGTCTCTGGGCATCGTAAAGACCCTTCTTTATCCGAAAGCACCTATATTTAAGGATGCCATGGGGTGGTTCAGTCCCGCTCCCATAGCCTGTAAGAAAGACAGCTCAGAACACAGCACCCTAGAGCCACCAAGCGTCCTCACGTCAGAGAGGTCCCTGCAGCCTCGCACTTTCTGATTTGGGAAAACGACCGCCCCGAATTTGACAGCTAGGCCTTGGATTCAGAAATGAGGGTCACGAGCACAGTCTTTTTTGTGCAAGGGTCTAGGAAGCAGGGCTTAGATTCCTATTTCCTGAAGACATGGATGGGGTCGATCTGACCTCAGAACTCCTGAGCGGGGCACAAATGGCATCTGAGATGGAAGTCAGGGGTGGTGTTGTCAGCCAGGCATTCCACCATCACATTGACTCTCAACTGGGCCCCCAACCACTCAAGCCATGAACCCCGTGAATACCTGTGACCTGTCTCAGCAGGCAGGCAGGTATGACCGTGCAGATCTAGAAAGAGACTGGGTTCTTTCTCTTAAAAACCACCACCCCCCCCCCCCTTTTTTTTTTTTT
>NW_027531902.1:2641845-2650216 GCF_008692635.1 Crocuta crocuta
CTTTTTTTTTTTTTACATTCCCAGCAGGGGCAAAGAAAAATTCCAAAATCTCCAGAGACTGGCTCAGGGGAAGAGGACCGAATAAGGGCAAAGCTGCCTCATCCACCCCAGAGCACAACTGAGGTCCAGCTTGACTCAAATGCCCTATATTCATATTAAGCGTATCATTTTCTCCAAAGCCTTCTGTATGGAATTCGATCAATCTTCACAGATTCTGCATTGGATATCGCCTTGACCTTTCCTATCTGAAGAAAGGTGCCATTTGTGTCACAACAGAAATGGTTGCTAATAACCCATGATTTCCCCAATTTTTTTTTAAAAAATCTATTTTTGAGAGAGAGAGAGAGAGCAGGGAAGTGTCAGAGAGAGGGGGAGGCACAGAATCTGAAGACAGGCTCCAGGCTCTGAGCTGGCTGTCAGCACAGAGCCCGACGTGAGGCTCGAACCCACGAACTCTGAGATCATGACCTGAGCCGAAGTTGGATTCTCAACTGACCGAGCCACCCAGGCACCCCATGATTTCCCCAAATTTTACAGCACACAAACACTCTCAGGTGACTTGCCTCCTGTCAGCTTCCTCTCTTTCCCTGATTCACTTGAAAGAACTACACTCTCCCCTTCCTCCTCCTCCTGACTGCCAGGGTGAAACAAACAAGGATGAAAAGAAAAACAAAGGAAAGAAGAAAGTGACTGATACGGAGTTACCTCCCAGCTTCCCCAGTGTCTTTCCTCCCAGGGCCTTTCTGGCCAGAGAGCCCACTCCAAAGCACGGGGTGAGGGGTGAGGGGAATAACGCCCACTATTTTGTGGACCCCTTGCCCCATGCACTCAGTGGAAGGGCATGGCATTCTGATATTCCCTTTAGCCACAGCAGGGTGAGCATAGCCAAGTCACTGCCTGTGAGACGGTGCTGGGCAAGAGAACGCCTGTCTTCTCTTTTTGGCCCAGTGAGTTGCGAGATAGAGTTACCAAGTGGGGTTTGGAACAGATCTATCTGCCTCAATCAAAGCAGCTGCCATCATGTTGAAATGTTGCAGCCATCAAAAGACACCACATGGAACATGCATGAGACATGTCCACAGAGTAATGATGCTGGTTTCTTTTCCTTTCTTTCAACAAACAGACCACAAAGTTAGCTTCCTGAATTCTCAAAACCAGCACCTTTATTCCTGTTTACAAGAAGGGGGGGGGAATCTAAAGTTATAGTTGGCAAAAGTGCCTACTTTGGTGTGCCCTGTCTCGGTGACTGCTCTCGCAGGCAGACTCTTGAGATCAAGATCCAGACAACTCAGGGTCATACTGCGCTTTGGACCCAGCTGGATCACCCAAGCCTTCTTCACCAAGTCAGACTTGATTCCTTATATGTCACATCTTTTGATAACTTCCAAATATCAAATTCACACTCAAAGGACAAAGCTTTGTTAGCAGGGAGCGTTTTCAAAAGAATGCTGAAGGCAATTCGAAAAGAGGGGCATGGTGAACCTTGCATCTAAGAGCCGTGGCAGTGAAATAAGTAGTCTCCTCAATGAATAATTATGAAGGGGACTACAGAGGCTTGGATGTGTAAGTTCTGGTGTGTCTGCATTAAGATAGAAACGGAAAAAAGAAAATAGGCCCCTAACTTTACACTCACTCTGAACAATAAGGTAGGCAGAAGTAAAGTAATGGGAAATGCACTCAGGGGCTTGGACAGAAAAATTCAGCTACCCCTTAGACAATACATGACTGCTATTTCACCCCGTTCGCTTTGATGAAAAACTGACGCTGACTTCCACCATCAAGAATCAGTAGAACCGACAAATTCCTGGGATAACATTTCGTTTGATCCTAATCTACAACATCAAAGACAAAAAGGAGGGGGGGGCACCAAGCCCTTCATATACACCTCCCACCTTCCCACCAATTCTGAAGACCACCTCCCCCAGACAATTCCCAGTGTCCTAACACAAACACATCAAGCAAGTATGCCTTGGGAATTTGAAGGCATTGTTCCCGGTACCCAAAAGATCAGACAAACATCAAGACAGGGAAAGAAAAGAATGCACTCCTTTTTCAACCAGGTTTTATTTAGAACAAAACAAAATTAAAAAAAAAAAAAAACCTGCATGTCAACGTCAGGCAGTTCCTATTTAACTGCTGTTAAATATATGGCATTTATTTGTCCTGAATTAAAAAGAAAAAAATCCTAGGAATTCCGAAAACTCACCAAGTTAACACTGTCTGGGGCCAGAAAAATACATTCCCCAGACAGTCCTTCTACGAATGTCCCGTAGGGGGCACTAGAGAGGTGTGATTGGAACTGACTTGGGAATCACAGTCATTTCTGGTAAAAGTTCTTTGATGTGAGGAATGTCCCAGCCTGGTACAGTTGGCAAAAGTTCACTCCGGGGAATTTTGTGTGTGTGCATGTGTGCGTGTATGTGTGTGTGTCTGTCTGTCTGTCTCTTGGGAAAGGGCGGTTGCCGAAGAAGAGAGCTAGTCTGGTATTCCTTGATTCCAAAGAGGAATTGTCCCTCTTGGTTTATTTTCACAAGCTATCTGAGGAACAGACAAATGGCAGCCTTGGAAAAGTCCTAGATCTTGTTTTTGTTTTGTTTTTTTCATTAAAAGGGGACCCAGCTGATGAAAACAAGTTATGAAATGACCTATGTTTGTGTAACTGGCTGATTGCGTAACGCTCAGGTCCTGAAACCGTAATAGTCGAGCAGCCAGCAGGGCATATATCTGGGAGGTGTTTTCCTAGGAAAGTTAGGGGAGAGAGAAAACAACAACAACAATAAACAGAAAAGGCCAGGAGGGGGAGGCGTGTGCAACTATTATTGACAAAACAAAATCACCAATGCTTTGAGATTAAAACTATAACTGGAACAGGAAATATTTTTCATGCTTTGAGTTCCTGCCATATACACGAAGAGTGGTTTTAACAAAGAATTATCTGCCCCCCACCCCCACCCCTCCGAAGTCCCTGGAACTCATGGCCGTGTGTTACAATCAAGCTTTATAAAGCCAGAGAAAAGATTCTGGGCTGAGGAAACAGCAACAGACTTATCAGGAATATTAGACCCCACAAACAGAGCAGGAAAAAATGATACTCACTTGCCCAAAGGAAAACCAGAGAACCCTCTTCTACTGACTGCTCTACTGAGATACCACAAAAAAGGAAGACCCAGCACTAAATTGCCAGGAAAGCTTCCCCATAAAGGAAGCTTAGAGAAATAAAGTGATTACAAGTTGTATCTGGTATGTAATAAAGTTACCTTGAGCCCGTAGGGTCATAGCACAGACTGGTGAAGGAACAAAAGCCTCTCAAGTCAGTCCTGAGGACCACAGAACAGCTTGGCTCCAGGTTGGAGAGATGATGGAAAATCCTTCCCCTCTCCTCCTAACACCCCTTCCCTCCCCCACCCCCCCCCCCCAGATGTGGACAGGCTGAAAGACTTGTCCAAAGTGGCATTACCTTGCCAGTCCCTCTGGTTTGAAAGGCACTTCACTCAAGCTGCCGGGCCAAACAGGCAGGCGAGTATGCGAGAACCCGTGCACTAGTTATTACTAATTGCAAAATTCTCATGTGTTACAGCATGCTAGGAATTAGCCAACAGCTGCTTTTTGCTTCAGTAATGAGGCCCCATTACACCCTGCTGGACTGAGTTCTCTTCCTTCTTCCTAGCACTGGTTTCCTGTCTGATTTTCTTCCAAAACAGGGAATTGCCTCTGCTCACATCCTGGGCTCAAAGCCCTAGTGACACAGATTATTCAATCCGGGCACTGATGTCCGGTCTGACTTCCCATTCAGGCCCCAGGGTCTGAGCAAAGCCAGGCGGCGAGATTGTAATATTGCAGCGATGACTGCCACAAAAACAGCAGGGAAAGGAACAGGCAAGATACAAAAGACCTCTTTCGGATTCCGGGAGGAGGAGAGGGATGTTTTGGCGTTTGTAGAATTAGAGAGTAAGTTGAATTAGAGAGTAATGGGTATACAGGACTCCAAATCGTGGCCCAATGATACTTGGATTCGATAAAAACCACCAGTGGGACTGGAAAGCAAACAAAATCACTTTTAGGACAAGATTTAAAACTCATCACCTTGGTGCTTATTATTAAAGACACACTGAATGTACACTCAATGCACAGACGAGGTCCTCTTCAGCAAGTGCTTATGGGGGTCACCAGGGGAGGTAGAGGAAAAGACACAGAAAAGCCATTTTGGGAACTCACCAAGTACGGGGAATCACTTTGGAACAAGGTATCCCTCTTCAGATCTTAGAGAGAGCCGTGTTTCCATCTTATTTTCTGGCAAGGTCCACCCCTCCCAGGAAGCGCACCCCAGCCCCTCCTTGCTGGCTGGCTTCTAGAGGCCAAGGCCACTGCCTTACCGGACCAACTCTTGGCTGCAGCCAACTTGGCTAGAGACTCCGCAGATCCTGAGGGAGCCGGGCTTCAGGTAGTAGTGGCCTTGTTTGTTAAGCCAGCTCCCTCTGAAGCCTTGGGTGGGGGGGTGGTGGCTGCTGCGCAGGGCAGGCACCCCACTAGCACCGCCACACCAGCAGCACCTTTCGGGTATTTATAGACACAGATCGCACGCACAATCCTTCCAGTGCAAACCAGTCCGGCTGCTTTAGAAACAAGTTGTTTTTCCGCTTGCAGAACCACCCAGGAGCCTAAGCCAGGTCTCTTCTCTCTCCCCCACCCCCACTTTTCTCTGCAGGCGTCCTTGCCCCAGGTACCCCCCAGACCCTCAAGGCGCCCCTTCTTGGCGGCAGTACAAGCCCCTTCTCTGACCCGAACAGGAGATGGATGGGCGCGGGGGCACAAAGGCGCAGGCCCGGAGCTATCGAGGCTGACCTCCTCCTTCCCTGACCTTCGCACCCTATTCCCAGGGCGACAACCCTCGCTCTCACTCTGGATTACTTGAAGGAGCCCAACCATGTTTCCGAATCCCCAACCTCTTTGAGAAATTAAGGCTGATGGAGAGCGGGGGAAGAGAAGGAGAGGGCTTTCCCACAGGAAGAGTCCTTGGATGTCGGGAGGGGCCAGTGGGTGCAAAGATTTTTTTTTTTTTACCCACCACGGAGAAGTGAGGGGAGAGAGGGGAGCAATTTCTGGGAGAGGAGTTTACAGGCTCCTGGGAAGGAAGGTGCAATTCCAGGAGCTTGTCTGGATATGATGTAGTGTGAGGGCAAAGGTTTGCCGGCTCTCCAAGCCCGCTCCCCGCTCCAGTTTTTTGGTTTGGTTGTTTGTTAAGTGATGCGGGGAGAACGGTGGGCAGGACAACACGAAAATCCAGAACTTACAACGGTGTCCCCGTAGGAATTTTCTCGCCAAGCCAAAAACGGGAAAAGAAAGCAAAAGAGGCAGTGGCGGCGAGAGGAGGGCGGGGGTCCGCCCGCGCCGCCAGGTGCACCCGGGGCCCGCACCTACCTGCTGGCCGCCGCCGCTGGTGTAGGACTCGGCGTGCGCAGGAGAGCCGCTGCTGCCCCGGGACGAGGTGTCAAAGTTCCCGGGATAATCCTGGTACATGATCCGCGGTGGGGGCCCGAGAGGAAACAGGGTGTTTTTCTTCCCCCGCCCTCGCCGCGGCCGCGCACCGGCTGCTGCGCGCTCGCTCCCTGCCGGCCGCGNCCGCTCCCGCGCGCAGCCGGAGCCCAGCCGGGACGGCTCGCGGGATCAAAAACTGGAAATTAAAAAAAAAGAGCAGGAGCCCAGGGGGTCACGCCTGCCGGGTCCGGGGGCCCCCGATTTCAGACAGGGCGAAAAAGGCGAAAAGAAAAGACTGCCCGCTGGGAGAAACTTCTATTTCCTCCTTTTAGAAAAGGAGCTGAGAATAAACTTCCTGTGGTCGACTCGCCGCCGGAGTTTCGGAGCGGCTCNCCGGACGGGCCGCCTCTCCTGGCCGCGCCTCTCTCCCTCTCTCCCCGGCCCGCCGAGCGCCGCTCACTTGCTCGTCGCTTCGCTCGGAGCCCCTGCGCTCTGCCCGAGATGAGTCACTACAATGGCACGAGTTCAACTCCACTCTTTATTCTCCAACCCCTGTACCATGTGGATTCACTCACGTCAACTCCAGACTCCACCTTGCGGGGAGGAGCGCGCGGGCAAGCGGGGGGAGGAGGAGGAGGAGGAGGAGGAGGAAGAGGCGCGGGAGGAGGCGGGCACAGAGCTCCCCTCGGTGCCCAGGCTCCCGGCCGCGCTGACGCCAGCCGCACTCCCCGCGCGGGGAAGAAAGGCGCTGGCTGGGCAGGAGCGGGCCGCCGGCGCTGCTTGGGGGCGCCGAGGTGGCCCCTGCCCTGGCCTTGGCTCCTCTCCACCCCCGCGCACCCCCGAGCCCAGCGCCCTTGGTCTGTTCCACTGGCGCACTTTGCCAAAGATGGTCATTTGCGTTAGAGGACGCGAGTGCGGGTTCCCTCGCTTTCGGGTGACGTGGAGGGAGAGGGATTC
The DNA here is from genome assembly GCF_008692635.1 of Crocuta crocuta. Taxonomy (NCBI): domain Eukaryota; kingdom Metazoa; phylum Chordata; class Mammalia; order Carnivora; family Hyaenidae; genus Crocuta; species Crocuta crocuta. The sequence continues at coordinate 2,648,278 of NW_027531902.1, forward strand.
CCTCGCCGGCTCCGGAGCGCGCCGCGGTCTCCTCCCTCCACCGCCCGGGGAAGGGGCGCGGGGCGGGCCTCCCCCCTCCCCTCCCCTCCCTCCCCGTGAGCGGACNTTCCCCCAACCCCCAGCACACACTTTTTTTTTTTTTCCCCGGCCCTACAATTAATCTGTTAGGAGTAGCCCTGAAGACGAAATCAACCAGTCAGGACATTCCGGCCGCCCTCCCTGCGGGACAATTAGGATGCATCTGATAGTAATCGGGCGTTAGAAGCAAACTCGACTGTTAAGAATTTTTTAAAAAATTGGGAGGGAGGGAAGACCGGGCGAGGGTGTGCCCCAACCAAGCCTTCAGCTGTTTTGGAGGCAAGTTCGAGGAGCGAGGAGTCTGTACTGCTGGGTCTTCCCGCCTCGCCCGGGCTAAAGAGCAGAGACCTCGGAGTACGAACGCCCGGCTGTGTTATTTACGAGCTGTACGCCTTTGGGCGAGCCCCTTAACCATTCCGGGCTTCGGTTTCTTCCCATAAAATGAAGGGGTTGGGAGGGATGATCACCTTCTAAGGCCCTTGCCAGCTCTGGTACTTCAATTGTGCAAAGACGATCCGGAGGAGCACTGTACCAGGAGTCAAGGAACTTGGGTTCTGGTCCAGACTCTGCTTTAGTCTCGGTTTACCCAACTCTTTTAAGTGGCGCCATCTGTACCCGCACAGGGTGCTTGTGAGGACCCAACGGGAAGATGTGTGAAGACTGCGAACGCTGTGAAGCGCTGTGCGTTGTAACACGTCACAGATCCGGTCCTCAGTTTCCTTATCTGTAAAGGGGGGAGTTGCTAGGAAAGAAAAATAGAGCTGGGAACTCAAAGCTTTCCCGGGGCTCTATATAAAGCGCTGGCGTTTCCGGGACGGCTGGCGGCATCTGGCCGCCCCAATGGCCCCAAGATACGGTAATCCCAAACAATACTCGGGGTCATTGTTTACAGCTATAAAACACATTCTGTCCTGAGCTCCATCCCCAAGGACGCGCGCAGCGAGGCGAGGCGGGCCCGACCCCTCGCGCCTCCGCCGCCGCCCTCCGCGCAGAGTCCCCAGCGCTGCGGGCCCGGGAGAGGTGTGCGGCCGGCGGATGTGCACACAGGCCGCGGGGAAGGGGGTTTTTTGTTTTGTTGTTATTTCATCCCTGAGTCCTGCCTCCCCGGGTGTTTACGCGCCTCTCCCAGCAGGACTGAGTAAATGCAGTTCTTTGACGCAAAACCGCTCAGCCCTTTCCCCAGCGGCAGTGGCAAAACGAGAAAACTGGGGGCGGGGGCGGTGTCGGGGAGAGCGCAGGAAAAGAAATCGTGACACTTTCTCACTCGCCTCTCCGTCCCCTCCTGCGCCATACGGCCCCCCAGGTGCCTTAGCGAGATCTTGGGGGGCTGGGAGGGGAGGTGCGACTGGGGCACCTAGGACCCTCCGCAGGGCAGCCGCGTGTTGAAGCGGCGCGAACAGATGCACTTTTGGTTTTCCTTTGAGCACCGGCGGCTGCCTGGCCCTCCCCCACCCCGCGTTCGAAAATCCGGGTGCTTCTGGGTCTCTCCCACACAGTTCTTCCAGTAATGCGAGGGGAAAGGAGGAGGGGGAAAAGAAGAGGGAGCTTCCTCCGCGGCCTCCGCCGCCGCGGGCGCGCCCCGGCCCTNGCCTTTTCCTTTCTTGTGGGTTCCCGTAAAGCCCAGCAGCACCGAGACGTCTGCAGAGCATCACGGAATCTGTGCTGATGCAAGTCGCTAGCCTCCCTTTGGTGCGCCCGGCCTGCCTCAGAGCGCTTTGATCCCGGTCTTCCCCAGCTCCAGAACTTGCGTTGTGTCCCTCTGCCCGCCGGGAGGCCTGCGTTCTGCGGCCGGCCCTCACCTTGCCGCTTCCCCCAAGCGCCACACAGAGCTGCGCCCGGGTGCCGCGGGGACCCGCCGTAT
>NW_027531902.1:2650426-2693122 GCF_008692635.1 Crocuta crocuta
CCCGCCGTATGCTGGAGCCTCAGCCAAACTGTGAATGCTACACCGGAGAATTCAGCCTCAGGGCCCAGTTTCTTGCCTCTTGGGGAATCATTTCCGATCACCCAGTTAGAAAGGGTCCCCTGGCTCCATGGAATCATATACTAAGAATAGAGGCCAACCTTCATCCAGCGCTTACCAAGAGTCTGGCTGATTACACAGATGGTCTCAGGCAATCCTTCCAACACACATTGGAGGTGGTTATTATTCCCTGGTTGCAGATCAAGAAAGTGAGATTAAGTAACTTGTCTAGGAGATTTGGTTAGTGGGTTAGTGACGATCTAGCTGGAAATGCAGCTGGGCCTCTGTGACACCAGGTTCTTCCTCTTATCCAGGACCCCGGATGACCTGCTTTCTACTGGAATGTCCTTGTTTCTCTCTTCCTGGTCTCCAGAAAGCATGGACTTCATTCTGTGCGTGACTTCGCCCTACCCTTAGAGGTGCTCCTAAATTCTGAGCTGAATAAATAGCCTAGGATCATGGTTTAGCTTAGGAAAAGGTCATGTCAGGTGGAGGGTGCAGAGAATAGAGAAAAGGGTTGGGGAGATAAGGATAGCTTAGGGCTCTTTTTTTTTTTAATGTTTTTTATTTATTTCTGAGAGAGAGAGAGACAGTGTGAACAGGGGAGGGTCAGAGAGAGAGGGAGACACAGAATCGGAAACAGGCTCCAGGCTCTGAGCTGGCTGTCAGCACAGAGCCCGACGCGGGGCTCGAACCCACAAACCGTGAGATCATGACCCGCGCCGAAGTTGGACGCTTAACCGACTGAGCCACCCAGGCGCCCCCATTAGGGCTCTTTTCTTGCTGGCTCCCTGGGTCTGTCTGGCAGTTGTGTCTCCTCCTTTGTCCCTTCAGCCCAGTGTTTGGTCCCTTACTTGAATCCCAGAATGGCTGGCTGCTCTGGGCTGCACTGGCCCACACTTTTGAGCGCTGGAAGGTTCACGAAGCCTTTCATGTACATAGCCTCCCTTGCCCTCACACAACCTCCCTGCCACGGATGTGACAGCAGTGGGGGTGACTCTGGATTGCCAAAGAGGAGGCCAAGGAACAGCATGGCAAGGCAGCCTACTCAAGATTTCCCAGACTGTGGGTGTCAGAGCCTGAGCTCAGAGCCATGCCACCTGACTTTACATCCAGTGTTCTGCCCCCTCACCTGAGCTTCCCACCTTGACAGGCCAGAAGCAAACTCCATGTCTTAATGATAAATGGTCCTCGATGCATCGTGCCTAAGCAAATNCCCAGTTAGAAAGGGTCCCCTGGCTCCATGGAATCATATACTAAGAATAGAGGCCAACCTTCATCCAGCGCTTACCAAGAGTCTGGCTGATTACACAGATGGTCTCAGGCAATCCTTCCAACACACATTGGAGGTGGTTATTATTCCCTGGTTGCAGATCAAGAAAGTGAGATTAAGTAACTTGTCTAGGAGATTTGGTTAGTGGGTTAGTGACGATCTAGCTGGAAATGCAGCTGGGCCTCTGTGACACCAGGTTCTTCCTCTTATCCAGGACCCCGGATGACCTGCTTTCTACTGGAATGTCCTTGTTTCTCTCTTCCTGGTCTCCAGAAAGCATGGACTTCATTCTGTGCGTGACTTCGCCCTACCCTTAGAGGTGCTCCTAAATTCTGAGCTGAATAAATAGCCTAGGATCATGGCTTAGCTTAGGGAAAGGTCATTGTCAGGTGGAGGGTGCAGAGAATAGAGAAAAGGGTTGGGGAGATAAAGATAGCTTAGGGCTCTTTTTTTTTTTAATGTTTTTTATTTATTTCTGAGAGAGAGAGACAGTGTGAACAGGGGAGGGTCAGAGAGAGAGGGAGACACAGAATCTGAAACAGGCTCCAGGCTCTGAGCTGGCTGTCAGCACAGAGCCCGACGCGGGGCTCGAACCCACAAACCGTGAGATCATGACCCGCGCCGAAGTTGGACGCTTAACCGACTGAGCCACCCAGGCGCCCCCATTAGGGCTCTTTTCTTGCTGGCTCCCTGGGTCTGTCTGGCAGTTGTGTCTCCTCCTTTGTCCCTTCAGCCCAGTGTTTGGTCCCTTACTTGAATCCCAGAATGGCTGGCTGCTCTGGGCTGCACTGGCCCACACTTTTGAGCGCTGGAAGGTTCACGAAGCCTTTCATGTACATAGCCTCCCTTGCCCTCACACAACCTCCCTGCCACGGATGTGACAGCAGTGGGGGTGACTCTGGATTGCCAAAGAGGAGGCCAAGGAACAGCATGGCAAGGCAGCCTACTCAAGATTTCCCAGACTGTGGGTGTCAGAGCCTGAGCTCAGAGCCATGCCACCTGACTTTACATCCAGTGTTCTGCCCCCTCACCTGAGCTTCCCACCTTGACAGGCCAGAAGCAAACTCCATGTCTTAATGATAAATGGTCCTCGATGCATCGTGCCTAAGCAAATCTACCATCGTTTCTCTGTCGAAAGCCATGGATTCTGATAATCTTCGAACATTTCTGAAAGCCACTGCCTCTTATCATCAATGACTGTTTAATATGGAAGTGTTTGTGTTTGCCCAGAGATCTCCGGATCAGCCAGGAGTCAACCAGACTTCAGCCCAGCTGGTCCGAAGGAAGAGGCTTTAACAGAGTATCTCCTTATAGAGATGGGGACCTTGGCACCCAGAGCCTAGTAACAGCTGGAAATTGTGACCACCCCTAAGATTGCGAAGGGGAGGAAATAGTGTTATTAGAGCCTGGTGTGCACTGGGGCCATGGAGCAGGGCAGAGAGAAGCAGCCGTGGCCAGCGAGTGCTGGAGGGGGTGGGGCCGGGGAGGGATGCCAGACCCATCTCTCATCCCCTGTCCCCATCTCTAGCTAAAGGCAGGCCACTGAGCCCAGCCCCTCAGGACATACGGAAGGGCAAAGAAGGATGAAGAGTGGATCTGGTGGGGGAGGCCTACCCAGCAAACTGGGGAGTAGCTAGAGTAGATGATGCTATTAATCCCGGACGTATCTTCTCATGGGTGACATTTAAGGATAGGGGGAAATGCAACTCAATCAGTGGGTCTCACACCTGAGTGGGGGTGAGTGTCAGAATAGTCAGCCACATAGCAGGGTCCCAGCTGGAAACCCATCTCTGAGCCACCTCTCCTAGTGCAGCTCTTTTCAAACTGCACTTCCCCTCCCTTTCAACTTTACAGATACACTGAGCCACTAGTCCCGAGGGAATGTGTCCTATCCCTTAGGTGTGGGGGCAGAAGACAAGTTGGGAACCACGGATCAAAAGATACCAGCATTTGGGGGAGAGAGCTGAGTGAATAAGCAATGCTGACTCCCTCCCCTGTGGCCTCCTTTAAATTCCAAGGGGGACCCTCCCAGCTTAAGTGTTCTGAGATATGGCACGTAGCTCCGCCCACCCTAATTCCTGTTTCAGGTATAGGACATACACTAATGAGAAGAAATGAAAACAAGGAGGTTCAGAAACTCTCACTCTAGAGGCAATCATAATAGTAATATAAAAACTGAATGTCTGGGGCACCTTGGTGGCTCAGTTGGTTAAGCATCTGATTCTTGATCTCAGCTCAGGTCTTGGTCTCAAGGGACATGAGTTCAGGTCCTGACTTGGGCTCCTTGCTGGGTGTGAAGCCTACTTTAAAAAGACAAGAAATAGGGGCACCTGGGTGGCTCAATCTGACTCTTGCTTTCGGCTCAGGTCATGATGTGATGGTTCATGAGATCAAGCCCTGCGTCAGACTTTGTGCTGACAGCATGGAGCTGGCTTGGAATTCTCTCTCTCCTTCTCCCCCTGCCTCTCCCCTGCTTGTTGCACACTAGCGCTTGCTCTCTCTCTCTCTCTCTCTCTCTCTCTCTCGCTCGCTCACTCTCTTTTTCTCTGTCTCTTTCTCTCTCTCTAAAAAAGGGGGGAAAAAAAAGACAAACAAAAATCCCTGAATGTCCTGCATCAGGCTGATGGTCATGTGTTAAAAATTCATCAAGCTCTGCCCTAAGATTAGGACACTTTTTTTAAACTGTATTTTACTTTCAATAACACAAAAAAGCAAACAACAACAACAAAAGCTTTTTGTTGCCTTAGACCACATTTAGAGTTATACTGAAGTTTGTACAAGACTTTTCAGAAAGCTGGTGGCTTTCTGGCCACCTGCTTACGGCCGCTGGGAGACTGAGTAGTCAATGCCCCAGAAAGCTTCGGGCAGGAAGAGGGTACTTCCCCAGCTGTTTTCATTTTTTTTTTTTAAGCCAGATACATTCCATAGATAAGTGCCCAGTGCTATTATTCAGAAATATCTTTATGAGTTAGAACAGAAGTTACCCAGCGTAGGAATGTTTGTGGGGTCGGTCTGCAGAGAAGGAACAGGACAACTTCCCTCGCTTCTCCTTCCGGGTCTCAGAGCTGCACTAGGAGAGGTGACTCAGTGTTGGGCTTCCAGTTGGGAAACAGAGATCCAAGGATGACCCTACTGTGGCTGGCTGTGTGACCTGGAGTAAGGCACTTGACATCTCCAGACCTCTGCCTCCTCATCTGCTCCCAAGAAACTAGAGTGAACACAGGGCCTGTCTTTGGGCAAAGGGAGGGTGAAGGGGAAACTCCTTAACACCTTTGTCCAGGGCGAGTCTCCTGTCAGGCATCTCCAAGTTCTGCTTGGAAACATAGCTCTTCATCTCCTGTCCTAAGGACCTAGAAGTCCAGGAGAAAGGGGTGATTTGGCCCCAGCGTGATCTTTCCCCCTCTGTGGAGGCCCGGGCCGTGAAGGTCCAGGCAAGTTCCACCCGCTTCTAATTGGGTCAGAGCCCAGGGCCCTGCCAGGCTGTCTGTCTCAGCCATCCATCAGCTGGCCCCAGGACTCGCCTAGCCGGTGCTGGGAAAAATACAGCATAAAGGAAACCTGAAGCATGGACGGACCCTCCCTTCGGGTGCCTTACAATCTGGCTAGAAGAGTAAGAACCAACACACACAGCAGTGGGGGCATGAGGCAGTAACGATGGTGACATCCATAGAAACCTTTTATAGGGCTTTACCTTGTACCAGACAGTCTTTTAATGGAGTCATTTATATGAACTCAGTTAATATTCACAATATTATTCTATGAGGCAGTTACAATTATTATTCCCAATCAACAGATGAGGAAAATTGAAGTCAAGAGAAGTAAACTCACATAAATTTGCAACAGAAACAGAGCTGGGATTTGAACACGTGCACCCAGGCCGCAGACTCTTGGTACCGAAGGTGGTAATGAATCTTCCCATTAGCATGGCGCTGGGCCATTACAAACCATCTCTACTCATACTGATGCGTCACCCAATAGGGTTTTATCTGATCTTCTCAACAGTCTATGCAGCAGACAGGGCCCACATTACCGGTCCTGTCTTCCAGATAAAGAAACTGAGGTTCAGGTGAGGTTCAGGTAAGGTAAGTCATGGGCTCAAGGTCACACCAACCTTGACGCCGAGGAGGGGTGTCTCCAGGCCTCCTGACTCCCGTGTGCCAGGCTTTCTGCTTTTCTCTTCCACATAGTAGGCCCACAGGGGACATAAGTGGGGTCCAGAGAGAGGCCAGGAGCAGGAGACCTTTCCAGGGCAACTGAGTTGGGGAATCTGTATCTTGCAACTAAGAAAGTGGACTCGTGCGCCAATGAGCACACAGAGAGCATCTACCATTAGCACTTACTGTTTGCTAGGCTGTTCAAGGAAAACAAAGACAGGTAAGGAAGTGGCTGCCTTCAAAGAATTTGGAATCTGGTGAGGGATGAGAAAGGTTCTCAAGCAGCTTTACAGCAAATCGTAACACAGTAAACGCCACAAGGGAGCCCCCGGGGTTCTCTAGTTGATGCAGAGTGAGAACATACCAGATGGAAACCATCAGAAAAACCCTCATGAAGGTGATGGCAGTGACACCGCCTACAGGAGTCTAATGGCATGTTGCCAAGGTGAAGGTCAGAGAGTGTGCAGAGCAGACAGCGTCAGAAGGGTCCAGGTTCCGGAAAGTATGTGTATGCAGGAAGAGAAATAAATGTATGGGGTTGACTGAGACCAGGGGCATGTGGTCCAAGTATCTGCAGGTATTCCCTGTGGAAAAGGAGCTATGCTTATAGCTGTTCCCTGTGGCCCCAAAGGGTACGGCTAGGGGTAAGGGCTAGTATTGGGGGAGGCAGAGTTGACCTCAGCTTCAGGAAGCAGTACTGGCTGAAAATATCACTGGAAGTTCGGAAGAGATGTTCAGAAAGAGACTGGGATTGGTCGGGTGTTGTAAAAGGGATTCACAAACCATATGAGAGTGTGAATCAGCTGACCCTGATGATTCTATTGTGAGTTTCACGCCAGACTTAGAAATGTCCTGTGGCTGGCCTTGGAGGGGTCTGAATTTCATTCCGAAGCAATGCTGATATGCACCAGCTTGAAGAGTGAGGAGAGGAGGCAGGAACAGCGATGGGGTCAGAGCTTCCCCTGCATCTCTGAATTTCTTTTATAAATACACAATTTGGGAATTTTTAATATAGACTGGATAGTACATGATGCCTAGGGTTTTTATAAAAAAAATGTTTAGGTGGGATAATGGCACTCACTCTGCTTATGTAAGAGAATATCCATATTCTTTAGATGCATATTGAAGAACTTAGGGATGAATGACATAATGTTTGGGTTTTGATGGAAAGTATTTCAGCAGGACACTAGTGGTACGTATAGCAAAATGTATAGAACCACTCACTGTGGAGTACGCTTGAAAGTACTATAACCTTGTATGTCAACTATACTTTGATTAAAATTTTTTAAAAAATATTTCAGCAAGAAAAAGACAATTATATTTTTTTACACACATAGATGTATGTCTATATATACATCTATGTGTGTGTATACTTGTACTATACAAATATACACAGTTAGCAAATATAATGATCAAAAGAAACCAGACCCAAATGCCACCTCACACACACACACACACACACACACACACACACACACACACACGTATGAGAGGGAGAGATTGAACGGTGATACACGTGTGAGACGGAGACATGATGCCTCCTTTGGCAGTTTCTTGAGAAGAGAGAGAAGACATGATCTAAGCTATGCCTTAAGCGTCAGTTTTCCAAACGATTTTGAATGCTACCCTCAGGGTGGCACATTTTCTCTCCATGAATCAAGGGACACACATCATGGGCTGCAGCCCTGAGTTTGAAAAATCTAATGAAGCTCATCACCCTGGTGGCAGGGGAGAGGATGGAAGGGGGCAGGAAGGACCCAGGGTGGAGACCGAGAGAGAGTTAGGAAGGGACCGCAGCGGGCCATGGGATGGGAAGGTAGAGTCCAAGTTCAATGCTCCCAGCTGGGCAGTGCTCAGCGCTCCAGCTGTCTGGGATGTGCTCACATGGAGAGGGCGGAAACCGCAGACTCAGCCAGGCACCCTGAGAATGGCACATACAGAACAGGCCACGTGCTGCCTGAGCCCCCACGGGGCGCTCCCCTGGGTGTCAGCGCATGCCACCCTGGTGCTCACAGAGGAGCTTCCGTGGGTTACCGGACACATGGGCTGCCTCATGGGACCTGCGTCTCCACGGACACACAGAGCCCAGGGAGTGATGGCTCCGCTCTCTGCTCACGTGAGCACATCATGCAATTTCCTGCCTGGGACATGAAAGCACTTGAGAGAGTAGGGGATGTTCCTGGAAAGAAGGAAGCGAGGGAGGAAGGAAGGAAGGAAGGGAAGGAGGGAGGTTTGTTTCGTGGCAGCTATGAGGTTTCCAGAAACGGCCCTAGGTTTGTAGACAAAAGGCAAGGTTTGATTCCTGCCTCTGCTGCACAGAGCTGCCAAACCTTGACACAGTCACTTGATCTCTAGACACCTAATTCTGCGAAGTTGGGGGAAGATGGCTGATTTGTGCATAGCTCGAGGTGACAGAAAGGGCCATGGGCTTCGGTCAAAGAAACCTGGGTTCAAATCCTGATTCTTGTAGAGCCAAGGGACCCTGGGAGTTAGTTACTGAATCCCTCTGAGCCTCACTTTCCTCCCTTGTGATGTGGTGACAGTAATAACCTCAGGGCCATTGTGAGGGTTATGCGTGTATGCATTTGTATAAATATCCATCTGCCATCTATTTATTTATACTCCGCCTTACTCCCAAAAGGGTTTCCGAGGCTACGGGGAAGATTCGGTGAAATGGCACGGGAAGGGCCTGGCTCCTGGTTAATGCTGGGAGCACAGCATTCCTTTCTCTGCCAGTCTCGCAGGGCTGTGATGAGGCTCAAATGGGATAATGTTTCTTTACTGGGAATTTCCATACACGTGGGAGCTAGAGAAAGTGGGAAAAAAAAGAGAAGGGCTTGGGGAAACCGAGGCAGGCATGGACATCCAGCCACCACCCAGAAGAGCTTGAGTTCTTGGTGCCCGGAACCAGCTAGGGGCCCATACACTTAAAGCGTAAAGCTTTAAGGACCCGTGGCTACAGGTTCCTGTAATGTCAGAGCTGGAAGGAACATGAGAGATCGTTTGCTCCACTCACCCCTCCCCGGCAGCCACCGTGATACAGATGTGGACACTGAGGCTCCAGAGAGGGAAACAGGCTTGCCTCAGGTCACCCAGGGCAGCAGAGGCAGAGCTGGGACCAGACTTGTTTTCTGATGCCAAGTGAAAGGCACCATGTCCACTGCTGCGTGACCTCTGAAGCCTGGTGCATTTCCCTCACTCTGGTCTAGGGCACCCCCAAGCCGGTCTGCAGGAGCGTCACTACCCAGGATGGATTCTAGGAGCTTAAGACTGGAAGGCTTGCTCCCCTCCTCTGGTGGGGCCCGCCCTGGATGACGGGTGCAGGGGCTCCCGAGATGTGACTATAGCCAATGAATATAACCCACAGCCGAGGGCAAACACAGAGCCTTATTGTTAGGGACACTGATTACTGCACTGGGTTGGGCATTTATTTATTATCACATCTATTTCTTTTCATTAACAGAAGGCAAACATTCCCCGCCCCAGTAACTGGAAGTCTACTACCTGAACCAGAGGACAGACGAGGTCTCTCCAGGCTGGGCCGGGAGCAGATCCAACCTACTTACATGGTCCTTCCATCAGATCCAACTCTGGCGAGGGTAGGGGAGAGTGAGGGCCGACCAAAGAGAGAACTGGGCACACCATCAGAATCCAGAGGCCGTGTCACTGAATAATGTCAAAAGCTGTGGGGTGGGATTGGGAGCCAGATAGAGCTGGGCCTGTTCCTCGCTTTGCCTCTTGACTTTGGCAACATACCAAGCCTCCCTGGGGCCCAGTATTTACTGCTGTAAAATTGTAGAGGTTGTGAGGATCAAATCATATAGACCCCAGGACACCCCTTCTGGGGTCTTAAAAACAGGAGAGGTTAGAGGCCCAGGTGTATCTCACTGGACGCAGGGGAATAAACCTGGGGGTCTTTTCAGTCCATCCTATTCACCCAGTTCTTTAGCTTCCATTTCAACGTTTCTGTCTTTCTCTTGGGCCTGGAGTTGGAGCTCTGCCCCCACCCGTCCCATCTCTCCCTTTTCCCTGGGGACACCTTTTTCAGGCTCTTCTCTTCCCTGGGGCAGCATCTTTTCCTGGGAAGGTTCAGATTTAGTTTTTGCTCCCATTTCATAAGATGCAACTGCTTTGAGATCCCTCCCTGCCCCCCACCGCCCCAGCCACGTTAAGAAGGATTTAGCTGGGACCTTCAGCAGAAGCTTCTGGAAGAGCTAGGTTCAGAGGTAGTTATGTAAATAGAGAGGGAAAGCTGAGCAGGTGGAGTCTGAGGTCACGTGAGATCTGGATCCCGGGGGTAAGCAGGTCCTGTCAGGCAGGGCAACAGAAATGCTTCCTCCTCCCCTGGCTTCCCCCCACAGGCCCCATCTCTGCGGAGCCAGGCAGGGGCAGGAGAGGCCTGGGGCCCCTGGGAGGAAGCCATGACCCACAACCTCGGCCAGCTGTCTGCGGCTTGAGGGAGGGGCCTCTCATGTTCCAGATTCTTGCCTCTCATCCTGTAATGGATCCTTTGTTACCTCCAGCAAAACGCTTAGCAACAATCCTGGGGATGGGAACCAAAGACCATGAACTGGAACTCAACCATTTAGTCTGCCCCCCCACAGACTGAGAACGCTGGAAGAGACCCCCAGGCATCATAGAGACCACAAGGCAGCACGGAAGTTCTGCAGGGTGATAAAAGAAGATGGTAGTCGATAAAGGGACTCTATTTTCAAATGAGTTTGGAAAAGACTGACTTAAATTAGGTATCTTTACTCAGGGCTTCTCAGAACCTTTAATATGACAGTGTGAATTGTGACTATCCAGGATGCATTTCCCAAAAGTGTCCTATGGAAAGAGCGATTCAGCTGGCCCTCTGGCATTATGTTGAAGAAACTGAGGCACAAGGTCCTAGGGACAGAGCCACCAGTGAGTCAAGGTCTCCTGACCCCAGAGTCTGTATACTGTCCCTGACATCAAGACTAAACTAGGTCATAGTTTGTCTGGTTTTTTGTTCTTACACTGCAGTTGGGGGCAGGAGGTAATGGGAAGGGCAAGTTAATTTATTTAGATGTATTTTATGCGCTGCAAATGCCAGAACTTGGGCCAATGGGTAGAGGTTCCTGCTGAATAGAATTTCAGCTCTACCCAGTAAGAACTTTAGGATAATTAGACCTGACTGGATGTGAACTGAGCCAACTCATGAGGTAGTGAGCTTCCCACCACTGGAGGTGTCCAAGCCATCCATGGTGTAGAGGGTTGAATGGTGCCTGCCTGCCCTCCCCCCTCCCAAAAAAAAAAAAAGAAAGAAAGAAATGCCTACAACGGAATCCCTGGAGCTTGTGAATGTGGTCTTACTTGGAAAAAAGTAATGAATGAAGTTTAGGACCTCAAGATAAGGAAGTCATTCAAGAGTATCTGGGGGGGATTTGAAATCCAATGACAAGTGTCCTTGTAAGAGTGGGGCAGAGGGAGATCATATGCACACAGGGGAGAAGGTGATGTGAAGTCACCAAAGTTAAGGAATGCCATGGTCACCCAATGTGGGCAGAGGTCGTGCCACCATTTTGCTTTAGGACTTCAGGTCTGCAGAACTGAGATGATAAATTTCTGTTAAGACCACCAAGTTTGTGGTCATCTGTTACAGCAGCCGCAGGAGCCTGATAGAGATGGGGATGCCACCGAGGGAAGACTGGCACAGATGGGTGTGGGTCTCTCCTGACCCTCTGCCCATGAGTCATCGCCCCCCATGATACCTGTGATTCAGTACTAGGAAGGCTTTGCCAGGGTTTCCCATCTGTCCCAGGAAGAGAAAGCCACCAAGGTGTAAGACCCAAGTTAGGAAAAGCAAATGGAGGTAGTTTAGTGGCCGAACCCTGGCTGGTGCTTCTTGTGGTCACCAGCTACAGCACCCACTTTGACCTCTTAAGCAGAGCATCCCTAAAAGTCAAGGAACCTGTGAGCAGCATCCAACCCCTAGTAAGTCAGACCATCTCCACTAAGTGATCAGATGGCCTAACAAGCAGGATCACAAGAGCAGCTTCCGTATCAACCAAGCTGGCTATGCCCTCTGTCCTTGGGTCCCCTGCCTCAGTGACATATCAGACTGATGCTCCCCCAACACACACACACACACACACACACACACATAGGGAAGGAGGGCCAGGCATGCAGCCCCACGTACAGCCTGTTCCCTCACTCTGCTACACTCGTGCACTTTTACATGCACGCAGGGGCTCTGTCGCAACTGCCTGTGCCCTGAGACAAGCGAGAACACGCCCGTCTGCCCGTCTCATCTTGCTTTCAGTGCCTGGCAGAGTGAGGCCAAACCCAAGTTGCAGGGTGAAGGAGGACCAATTGCCAGGTAAAGGAGGAGGAGGCTGCGTTTGACTGTCTCGGCAGCAATCTGAGACCTAAGGACAAGAGAGGGGCTGAAACCAGTGTCCCCTTCAAAGCCACCGACTGCCCACATGCCTGTAGTCGTTCACAAAGCAAGTCTCAGCTGCTCTGATCCCCAAAACCAAGAGCCCAGCCAATTGGGCGCACTGGGGCTGGCGGCTCTACCCTCTTCCTTAGGGAGCACAATTGAGCTCTGCCCACCTGGCACACCTGCGTGTGTGGTCTGACTGGCTCGCCCAGAGTCCAGCTGGCCCTCGGGGGTGGGAAGGGTTCCCACCTGCCCAGCTCCGGTCACAGCAGAGCCCCTGCAAGCCCCCACCCACCACCCCCCAGACCCCGGATAGTCTCAGAGGTAGCTTCTCTTTATTTCCTGCTTCCTCTTCTCCAGACCCCAACATCCAAGTTCAGGGGAGAGGGAACATGGTGTTCTCCCCTTTCTAGGTCAGAAATGTTTTGTAACCAAGCCCTCGGGCTCTGTAAATGTTTGCTTGCAGGGTTGTTTTGCTCAGCTGGGGCAAGGTTGGGCTGAAGCCCCCCTGTCCTCAATTGCCTTCGCCACCCCCCCCACCCTAATTTCAGGCTCAACTGTGCACATTTAGGCTTAATTAAACTCTTGTCTTGCTTTCAGAAGAGACATTTTCTGCCCCAGGGAGTTGCTACCGTGCTTTTCGAGGAGGGCAGGTCTGAGCAGGCTCCCGGGTGAAGATCTACTGGGAGGGAGAAAGAACATTGCCTTCTGGAAGCTGCAGAGCAGTGGCCAAAGGGGAATGAGCAGAGCCGGAGGCACGGAGGCCCCCAGCCTCAGTGAGGCCGCCCACAGTCACAGAGGGGACTCCCTCCTGCACCGCCACTGCTTGCCACTTAATTAGTACAGGTCACACTGTCCAGGTCACGCTGTTCCTGGTGCCCGCCCTGCCCTGCCCAGCCAGCAGCTTCCAGCACCTCCTACCCACTCCTGGCCGCACCCTGAACTCACCATCTGAGATTCCTCCAAAGGGGCCAGGCCCCCACCCCAAGGAGCCTCAGCAGGAGGAAGAGTCCAGAAGATTCACAGTGGGCCCTGTGATCTAGGCCCTCAACCCCTAGGATGGGCCTGCCTTGAACTGATTCCTGGAAGTCCCCATGGTGCAGAAATTTTTAGAGAATTCTAGAAATTTCTAGAGAATCTCAGAGAGACATCTGGGTTACAGGCTTGGGTCTGCCCCTTACTACCCATGTGTTCTCGAGCAGATTATTTCGTCTTTCCAAGCCTTCATTTCCTCATCTGTAAATTGGGAGTGCTAGACCTCTCCCACAGGTGTGGAGGGGGTTAAAAGAGACAACATAGGGCACCTGGGTGGCTCAGTTGGTTAAACATCTGACTTCAGCTCAGGTCATGATCTCACGGTTCGTGATTTCGAGCCTCGCATCAGGCTCTGTGCTGACAGCTAAGAGCCTGGAGCCTGCTTCGGATTCTGTGTTTCCATCTCCCTCTGCCCCGCCCCTGCTCGCACTCTGTCTCTGTCTCTCTCAAAAATAAACAAACATTTAAAAAAAAAAGAGAGAGAGACAACATAGAAGCAAAAGCTTTTTGCTAAGTAAAAGGTTATACACAATCTTAGACAGTGTTTCTGTCAAGGTTAAGCAGGCTGTGAACAAAACCACTAATGGAGTTTTTAGCATGTACCCCCAAAGATCGTTCCCTCCTCCCCGCACCCTGCACCCCACGTGTTCTATTCCACGAGCACTGTGTTCTCTGCACGCTCACCTCCTTGCCAAGACAGATGCTGATCTTGCCATTCTCTGCATCTCTTTCCTCAGGCCCCAAAGCCTCCGCAGGTGTTACTCCATTGGCATTCATTACTGCTGTTTTTAACAGGGAAACTGAGGCCTTTGTCTAGACCACACAGCATGTTTGTGAGGGCCAGGAGCCAGAGCTGGGTTTGTTGACACCCTGCTCTGTCCCGAAGGTCGGCCGCTGTCACTGGAATGAATCTGCTTTCTAATGAATTACTTGAGCTCGCGCAGGGCCAGTCATGGAAAATAGACAAGATTCTGGGGAGCATGGCACCGAGTCAGGGTACTGGGAACTATCAGAACTGCAAGGGACCTCATAAGTCTTTAAGGTAGCTCCCTTGGAGAACTGGCCTTCGGGAGAGGGACAGTAGCTGCTCAGTCACATGACCTGGCCTCAAATTCTCCCTGACCTCTACTGGTGGAGAGGCCCACCGCTCAGCCCTCTGTCCCAGGAAGCCTGGTCCTTTCCAGAGAGCCCCCCAGGGAGGACATGGGAGGCTGCCCCAGAGCCTGAAGGGAGGTCCGTGGGGCCACTCGCCCCAGATGATACCCAGTCATCCCAGGTGACCCCGCTGTTTCCGTTCTTCTGAGAACTTCCCTATGGGATGACACAGACCCCAGGACAGGAGGCTTTTCATCTTCCCCTGGGCTGCTGCCTCCAGCACTTCAAAGCCCTTCCTGACATGATCTCATCCAACCTCACCTGCCCACAGTGGGTTGGGAGGGAGCCAGGGCTTCGGGGACTCCGGACTTGGGGGTGGGGTAGGGGAAGGGAGAAGTTGTGGAAGAACCTGTCGAAGGTCACACCCTTGAGCAAGTCGGTTCTCCTCTGGGTACCTCAGTTTCCTCATCTCTAAAATGGTGACCAGTAATACCTAATGTTACCTGGATGACTCTTGGCATAATTAGTGACAAAGAAGGCAGAAGCATGTTGCTTCGTCCATGGTGGGGGAGAAGTGGTGGTCTCTTCAACAAGCCAGTGTCCTCATCTGTGGCATGGGAACAGACATGCCCTACCTCACAGGTAGGATGAGACTAAATAGCCAAAGTGCCTTGTGCACACTGGGTACCGTACAGATATTACTTCTCTTCCCAAATCACTAGGCCAAGCCAGCAAAACCATGCCTATGGGCCTCCTTCCATTTTCCCAAGTCTCTCCAGAGCTCAATGGCCCAGACACCCCTGGCAGCCACTCTGTGGCCCAGCAGACCAGGAGGCCTGGCCACTGCCCCCCATCGGCCTCCTTGCTGGGTGGGGTGGAACCCCATGTTGTCTGAGCTTCTCCCAGAGGCCGGGGGCTGTGAGTTCCAACCCCCGTGGGCCTGCCAACTTATTGTGTGGCCTCAAGCCAATCTCCTGGCTTCTCTCAGTTTCCCCACCAGTAAAATAGGGCTAATGACCATCAGCCTCCTGCACTGGGGTGTTGTGAGAATTAATTAAGGTTTGTAAAAGGCTTTGAGATCCAGGGATGAAAGGCACTGGAGAAAGACAGAGTGTTATTATCCATTATTAGTACTGTTATATTCCATCCAAAGATCTCAAAGTCTCTTACAGACAGTAATTAGTACCTTGCAGGGGTGTTTTGAGGGTGATTAGTCCCATTTCACATATGGGAAAACCAAGACGCATAGAGGAGTTAAGTCAGAGCAGGGCAGGAGGGGTAAGAACTAGCTCACTATTCCTAGAATCTGTTGCCACCTGAGCCCTGTACCCTCAAGCCCCACAGGGAAGTTGACCACCTTCCTTTAAACCAGGCAGCCAGGGTCTACAGGGGCTGGTGAGGGTCAGAGCTGGCACCTCATCGCCTGGTTCCCTGACTCTTCCTTCCTTGTAGTGCTGTCCCCAGGGAGGGTGCTCAGGGCAGCCCATCTGCAATCTGGCTGGGCAGCAGAAGCTGGCACTGGGCGGGGAGACAGGGATGGAAGGAGGGCAGCCGTAGAGGAAAGAGATGGCATGAAGGGACAGGGAAAGTCAAGACCCAGAGCAGCTCATTGCTGTGGGGCGCTGGGCACACACTCTCCCTTTCTCCCTTAGCTTCCCAAGCTCCTCTCCCCTTAGGGGCAGGATCACATTCAGGCTTGGGTAACCAAGACCAACCCAGCCTGCCAAGCTATTCCTACAGGGACACTCAAGAGAGGGAAGAAGCACAAGGATCCAAGAATGACAAGGTGGATGGTGCCAGATCCATTGAGGGCTCCATAGATAAGACAGTCCACAGCCTGCTTTTCCTGGAGGAGGGCCATTATGCTCTCTGGGGACAATCAGGAGCCCCTGGTGCCTGTGGCTGGCTCCCTGGTGCTCTGCTATGTGGACACCATGCTTATTAATTTTAAAAAAGGGCCACAGACCTCGTAATTTGAGGATAGGTTGCAATTGTTTCCATAATAAAGCACGATTCCGAGTACGTAAAGTCAAAATCAATGCATTAACATAGCAAGCTGCAGAGATGCTCGATAGCAAACCCAGCCTCAGAGCATGGATCCCCAGCAAGGCTGCTGGATTGTGCAACTCCAGGCACTCGTCCTGCTTCTCGACCCCAGTCCCTGGGAACCTGAGCACCAAATGAGGGACACTGATACTCAGTGGTGTGCTGGTATGTTTAATAACAAGCTCTCAAAAAATGAATGAATGAATGAATGAATGAATGAATAAATGAATAAACAAAACAAAAAACCTGACAGGTAGCACTTGCCAATTTCCACGGTAGAAATACCTTTACCATGGCTGACTTCAAGCTATCCATGTGGCATCAACCTGCTCACCAAAGTCTTGAAGCTCTAACAAGTGTCTCTTGTAAGCTGGTTCAAGCCAGTGCCTGCACATTGCTCTCCCCTGAGACTGTTTCTCCAAGGAGAGACAGGTACATGGTACCATAGAGAGGAGCTGGGAGGTCCCTCTCATCCAAAGTACTTGCTTCATTGATTTTTCTCCATCACCAGAAACTCCAGAGGAACCCTTGTGTGCAATAGAACCCTGACGTGGATGGAAAGAAGGAGGGCTGAGTTCCCTGCTCCAAGGATTGGATCTGTAGGGGTCTTTCCCTGGAGATTTCCTTGAGAAGGGGCAGCAGGTTGCTAAGGAAAGGGGCATGAGCTAGGTAGGTCAAAGTGAGAGGCCGCAGGCCAGAGGCTCTGGCTTGAAGCCTGGCATTCTAAGCCTGCCCCTGTCTCAGCCTCATTTAATGAGAGAAAAACCGGACTTTTCAGGGAGCACTAGAAACCTTTGTCAAATTACCTACCATATTCAGAAAAATGACAGAGGCTACTGCATCCGCGAAAGGAGAACAAGATATTATCAAGAGGTGCCATTGGAAAATAGAGAAGAGTTCTTTGAAATTAATGTGCTAGGAAGGCCTTAAAAATCCAATAGAAAAGTCAGAAGAGAAAGTTGGGAAACTTTCCCAGAAAACTGAGTGAAAAGACAAAAAGTTAGAAAAGAGGGAAAAATCAAAAGATTAAAAAATGAGAGAACGAATCCCAAAGTTCTAACATCTGCCTATATATATAATTCCAGAAAAAGACAGCAGAGAAATTTTAAGAGAGAAATAGTCAAAGAAATAAATAATAAAAGAAAAATTTCCCAGGACTAAGGACACAGGTGGCCAATATAAAAGGACCCCTCACCCCCGCCAAGTGCCTAGCATGGTGAATGAAACAAGACCTGTACCAGGGAACGTGATGGTGAAATTTCAGAATGGAGACAAAGAGAAGAACCAAAACACCTCCAGAATGGAAAGAAAACAGGTCCATGCCAAGGATCTGGAATTAGAATGAAATCAGACTTCTCAACAAGAATGCCGAATGTGGGAGGGACAATGGAGCTATGTTTTTAAAATTATGAAGGGAAATGATCTCCAGCCTGTACTCAGGCAAACTTACAACTAAGTGTGAGGGTAGAAAAATGTACACAGAATCTCAGACATGCCAGATCTCAAAAAAAAAAAAAAAAAAAAANACAAGCCAGTAGCAAAAAGAAGTGATAAGTCAGGGGAATTTGAAGAGACCCTTTGTGGGGGCCTTGATCTCTCTAACAAATAGGGGGTAGATCATCTGACAGAAGGTGGGGGGCACAGACAGCCGGAGGCCTGGGCCAGTGGTGCAAGTCTGGCAATTGTGTCTCAGGAAGTCAAGAATAGCTGAGAATCAGGTGCCATGCATTTGTTGGCCACCTGTTGGCAGAACCTTGTGAAAGCCATCTGCGGGATGTTGGGTTCATTCACTAATGATTTCTTTTGAAATAACCTCAAACTTCCAGGAACATTTCTAGAGCAGTTGCAAGAAACTTCTATATCTCCTTCACCCAGATTCTCTGTTAATATTTTAGCACATTTGTACCATCTCTCTGTGTCTCTATATATGTATACCTTTTTTTTCCCCCTGAAGCATTTGAGAATAAATTGTAGATCTAAAATGTCCCATGACCCCTAAATACCGCAGTGTGTATTCTCCCCAAGCAACACCCTCTCATCATTACTATCATTCAGCACTCCAAATTAGAAGATCAAAATTAGTTTAATGCCATCATTCAATCTATGGACCCCATCCAAACTTCTCAATTGTCCCAACAATGCCTCATTTGCCTTTCCGGTCCAGGATCCAAGTCAGGATTCCTAGCTGCATTTAGTTGTCATGTCTCATTAGTTTCCTTCAGTCTGGATCAAGCCTTCAATCTTTCCCAGTCTTTATCGACCTTGACCATCTTAGGATGTCCCCCCAACCTGGGTCTCTCCAGTGTCTCCTCGTGTCTACTCTCAGGCTGTGCATTCTTGGCAAGAATACAACCGAAATGGTGCCGAGCTCTTCTCGGGGCATCACATCTGAGCATGCGTTCCTGACCTGTCCTACCAGTAATGATGTTAACCCTGATGACCAGGTCAGGCCGGTGGC
Organism: Crocuta crocuta; assembly: GCF_008692635.1. Lineage (NCBI taxonomy): Eukaryota > Metazoa > Chordata > Mammalia > Carnivora > Hyaenidae > Crocuta > Crocuta crocuta. The sequence goes on from NW_027531902.1 coordinate 2,668,951, forward strand.
TGTCAGGTTTCTGCACCATGAACTCACCATCTCTTCCTTTGTCTTAGATAAGCATGTGGTGGGGAGACACTGAAACTACACCAATATCCTGTTCCTCATTCAATCTCCACCCACCAGCCTTAGCGTCCTTTGATGACTCCAGCCTTCTTCAACCACAGCTATGATGGTTGCCAAATGGTATCTATTTCTGCCACTCATCCTGTGTTTATTAGCTGGCATTCTACTGTACAAAAGAGTTTTCCTTTCTCTGTCGCCCATTCACTCGTATCAGTATGGACTCATGGATTCCTATTTTAACAAAATGGTTATGATCGGTTACCATAATTATTTATTTTGATCCTCACATTGTCCCAGATTCAGCCTTCAGGCAGACCCCTGTGTTGTTGTGGCACGTCCCCATTATTCTTTGCCTGTCTTGCACAAAAAGATGTTTCATTCTCATCTTGTATTTTCACCATTCTAGCCCTGGGATCAGTCATTCCTCTGGTTCCTTTGAGTGGCGAACGGTATTTTAAAACTAAGATCTGGGCTCTTATGCCTTATTTTTTTTTCCCTGATGCCTTATTGCTGCTGGGGTATCATTGCCTGTAGGCAATTGCCTCTAACCATAGCACTGATTGTTAGCTCCAGAGTAATATTAAAAAGTGGCACAGCCTGGCACCCTCTTCTTCTGCTTGCCTTTAATAGCAATATCCGTAGGGTTTCTGCATCACATGTCGTTCTGGCTACTGATTTGACATAGATATTTTAAAACCACATCAAGGAAGGATTGTTCTATTTCAATTTTGCTAAGGGTTCATTTCTTGAAGCAGGTATGGATATCGTATTTTATAAAATACATTTTTTTGGCATCCATCTAAACAGTCAAGTTGCTTTTCCTCTTAAATATGTAACATGAGCTATAGTATAACATTTAACAGCATTAAGCCATTTCACTCTCCCTGAATAAACTCTATTTGGTCAAGACGTACTTTTATAATATAGTCCTTGATTCAATGTGATAATATTTTATTTCGAAATGGTGTATCAATATTCGTAAGTGAGAAGAGCCCGACATTCCCGTTTTACGATCTTGGTTAGATGCTCGCAGAGTCTGTGGGCTGGAAACGGAGTGCGAGGGAGCGTGTGGCAGACGTGGGGGCTTCTGGAGCTCCCCAAAGAAGGGAGAAGTGGGAGACAAGAAGGTAGAGGGGGTGCCCGTGAGGCATATGGGAGAGGTAGATGCACAGCAAGTTGTAGTCTGAATGGGGACTTTCAAGAACAGAGCCCTTCCAGGTAGGCTCAAGGCTCAGATTTTGGTCAAGGGTTGGCTTACTGAAGGATGGCTGACAGTCCCAGGGTTTAGAGAGCTCAAGAAATTGTGAGGCAAGGATCTGAGTGGACTGCCCACCTGGGTGTTGAAATACCCCCAGGTGGAGGCCAAGGAGCGGGCAAAGAGTCAGTGCCAGGGCCAGTAGGGTCGTGGCCTGGAGGCTGGTGTGGCATGCATGGTGATGGGATGGCCCAAACTGCTGCTGGAGCTGGGGAGGGGAAGGGACGGCTCTTCTAATCCCGACCCGAGGACCAATCCCATTCAATGAGTTACTAGCCGTGCCGGGCACAAAGTAAGCCCAATAGAAGCACTACTGTTATTATTATTTGTGCCAAGTAATTAAAGTTCTTCAAGTGATGCTAAAGGGCATTTGCAGACACTGCCCAAGAAACATGACTGACACATTTTCTGCTTGCAGGCAGAACTGGGTATCTTTTTCCCCTTCCTTCCTCTCCCTCATTTCCAGATCCTTCAGGCAGTCTTTGGCATCAGCCAGTGTCAGGGCTCCAAGCCCAGTGCCCACCAGCAAGCCACAGGGACTTGGGCAAACTTGGGCATCATCTGTATAATGGGTAGCCACGCCTCCCGGAGGTGGAGAAGGGCATCAGTGCTGAAACCACAGGCCTGCCTGAATCCTGCCTGCGGGCTCAGCCCAGGACCGACCCAGAAAGGGGAAGAGCGAGGGGTCCCTGGTCTGGACCTGGATTCCCATGGCCCAGACAGAGGAGCACGAAGGGAAAGGGGATGGAGAGCTGGGTTTTTCAGCCTGTACAGGCACTAATCAACCATCTAAGATCCAGAAACGCTATCCAGACACTGGGAGCTTTGTGGCAGAAGAACATGGAAAGCAGGGAAAGGCGCAGGTCCTTAGCCTGTGGGTTAGGTGGGTGGTCTCTGCAGTTCCCCATTTACATTGGGAACCGAGCCACCAGCCACTACCACATGCCTTCATCCCGCCCATTTCCGGCTGTGGTCCCCACCCCAAAAGCTCCTCCTGGAGGTTGGTGTGGTCACAGGTCCCTTGCATGGTCCCTGCCAGGGCTGCCTCGCCCCTTGGGAGGGACCCTTACTCCTCAAGGGACAGGGCACGCAGGAAAAACCAGGGTGAACTTGGAGCCTAGTTCTAAAAGCACCTTATCACAGAGCCGGGGGAGAGGGGGACGGCGGGGAGGGTGGGAAGTGGGGGATCCTTAGCATGATGAGCCTTTCCCAGGGGAGGGCTTCCGTGGGGGCTCTGACTGGTGAGTGGTAGTGAGAATATTAATACTCCTTCAGCATCCAGCCTGTACCTGCATCAAAACCCCCATTTTACAGATGAGTAAATAAGCTCAGAGAGTCTGCTTACCTAAAGTAACAGAGTTACAGGGCCGTATTTGAACCCAAACCTGTAGCGCTTCAGCGCCTGTGCTTTGGTCTCCCCCTCCCCATGCAGGGCACAGTCGTTAGTGAGCAGCTGAGGCGAGCCCAGCACTCAGCCAAGGGTGAGATCAGGCAGCTGAGCGCAGAGCCTGGACTCCAGGAGCACAGACTGGACTCAATCCCAGTTTGACCACAAACTGGGATGGGTCTGATGGGAGTTACTTAACCCTCTGGGCCCCAGATGCTTCTGGTGGCAAATGGGGAGAATAGGAGTCCCCACAGCGAGATGGAGGGGGGAGCAAACCAGAAAATGGAGGTGTGACCCAGAGTCAGCCGCTGGGGTCTACACAGGAGCAGTGGGAAACCCTGAGCGAGGTGAGATGGGTGGGGCCTTCAGCCTCCGGCCCTGCCCCTCGTTTCTGTCTCTAGCCCCCCTGGGATAACCCAGGCCTGGCACCTGCCCTTTCCTCTCTTTCCATCCAAATCCCTCCCACTCCCAGGGTCTGGGGGCAGCAGGTGGAGGTTCTTACTGCCCAGCGGACCGGAGGACAGAGGAGCAAACAGCTTCACCTGAACTCAGCACAGTGAGGTTCTTCAAATGCCCCTCAGTCACTTCGCTGTTAGAAAACTTGCACCTGCCCTCCCCCCTTCCTCCCTTCTGGCCCCAGACTCCCAGACCGCAGCTTCACAGCCCCTCAAGGCTTCTCCAGCCCCTCTCCGCTCCCCTCTTCCTCGGGGCCCCCTCCCCACTCCCTGTTGACCTTCTCCAGCCTCCTCCTTCTGTTAAGTAAGTCCAATCAGCTCCCCATTTCCTCCTGCCTGACTTCTAGACTCTTCTCTGCACATCCAAGTCAGCCAGGTCCTCACAGAACAAACTGCCCTTCTTCTAATGGAACCACCTTCTTAAATAGCAGTCTGGATTATTTTAAAAGGTGGGTCCAGGTGAAGTGATTTGCCTTTCCCATCGCCAGCATCCTTCCTGGCTGGCAACCTGCCCTTAAGAAGTTTATGGTCAAGTGGTGTAATAAAACCGATCCTTGTGTTGTTCTTTGTGGAGGCCATTTGTTAAGAAGACAAAATAAAATACAGTTAAGGGCTTTTTGTAAACTCAGGGAGGGGAGCAATTTAGACAACACAGGGCAGCCACTGGGCTCCACCCCCACCACCAACTCACTGCGCGGCCTCCACTTTCCACTCACCTGGGAGAGGGGAAGGGGCGGGGCAAGATATCGCGAAGGCCCTTCTGGCTCCTCCTCCTCTGCTTCCTGGAGAAGCCCTGGGAGGGGCAATTGCACTAACCCCTGTGCACCTGCTGCCTGGCTCTAGGGACACACCGGGAGCAACCGTGGGCACTGCACGGGGCAGCTGCAGGCAGAGGGGCCGGACAGTCCTTAGAGTAGTGTGCTCTGAGCTGCGGTTTACACAGCACACGAGGAAGGCCGAGGAGGGAGAAGTGGGTCCCGCTTCCTGGCTCAACCACCGACTGTTACTTTGAACAACGAGCTTCCTCTCTCTGAATCTTGGTTTCTCATCCTATAAGAGGGAGGGCCTGACTTCTAAGTGGGGCTGGGCTGGGGGCTGGCCCAGCCGGGTGGGAGCCAGCACAGATGCCTGGGCCCCGGGTCTGGGGAGCATGTGCAGGAACCCCTATTTGGGGCTGGCACACAGGGGAACACCAGGGTCGTACAATGAGCTCACTGGCGAGGCAAGAGAGACTCAAGAAAGGAGGCTTTAAAGGGTTAGCTTGCCTCCTCCACAAATCAACATAAAAAATAAATTTTTATGGCCTCAGGAGCCTAAAGTTCTTAGGAGACACTATTGAAATGGTTGCCCGAAGCACCCTAATCAGCCACTAGTGTGTTCGCCAGTGACTTGGGTCTGCCCAGTGCCAGGCATCAGGCAAGGCCACACCGATCACACCCAACCTGACTATGGCACCTCCAGTGATACTGTGGTGTTTCCATCATGCTCTGAACCCCATCCTAACCACCGCCAGGACCCTCCTCCTGAAGGACTCCATCAACTCAGACCACCAGGCCACCTGGCCGTCCCACATCAACCTTGGGTTTTGCATGCATGAATGAATCAATGAATGAGTGAAGGAATGTTTTCAACAATGACTAGGTATTGGGTGCCGGGCTATGAGTTATGCCCCGAGTGTGGTGGGCTCCGTGATGGCCACCCAGGTCCCCTTTGGTGAATGACTCGTTGCTCCAGCTGCTGGCTGTGCTTGTCAGCCCCTCCTGCCCCTCCAGGGACGGCCTCAGCTGCAGGGACCCACCTCTCCCATGGTCTCACTCTTTCACAGGGCAGTGCGGATTTGGTGACAGATGGAGTTGAGAGTTTAAATACCCAAGTGGGTGACTCTGAGAGCAGATCTAGTTCCAGAACTTGGATGGTGCTGGCTGAGGCTGCCGTTAGGCATCCTAGTTAGCTTCCCTCTGCCCCATGCTTCTTCCTTGTCCCCTTGTCCACAGGGCTTGATCGCAAGGCCACTTCCTAAGAAACACCTGAGTGCTAGCTCTGTCTTAGAGGCTGCTTCCAAGGAACACAGCCTGCGACACAGACAAGACCGTGGTCCTTGCTCTCGAGACTCCTCGGTTCAGCTGGGGTTAGAAACAACAGCAATAATCACTACACGGTACTTCCCATTGGTCAGGCACCAAGCTACACATTTTACATTCATTATCTCTGTATTAGTCAGGCCTCCTTCTGTTGAACCAGGCAGAAACTCATCTGAAATGGTGTAAGTAAAATTGAGAATATATCAGCTCATGTAGACCACTTGCTTCAGCCACCACTGGATCCAAGTGTGGTCAGAATGCCAAGAGTCCAAGTCCATGGCCCTCATTTCCCCAGTGTTGGCTTCCATCTCAGGCGGTCTCTCCGTTTGCGGGCTGTATTAAGTTCCTGGGGCTGCCATAGCAAATCACCACAAACTTGGGTGGCTTCCTGCATTCTTTCCCAGGTGTGGAGGCCAGAAATCATGGTGTTGGAAGACTGGTTCCTTCTGAATGCTCTGAGGGAGAAAGGGTCTCGTGCTTCTCACCCAGCTTCTGGCAGTGACTGGCAATCCTTGGCTCCTTGGCTTGTGAATGCACCACTCTCACCTCTGCTTTTGTTGCCAGGTGGCCCTTGCCCTGCGTGTGTCTGTTCCCTCTTTCGATAAAGACACCAGTCATTGGATTAGGGTCCACCCTACTGTATTGTGGCTTTGTCTTAACTTGCTTACATCTGCAAGGACCCTGTGTCCAAATAAGATCACATTCTAAGGGGGTTACTATTTGAACATACCTTTTTGGAGGACACAGTTCAACCCACATGGTGGCTAAACTTTCCAGCTAGTAACTGATGGAAAGAAAGTCTTAGTGACTCCAGCTAAAATCCCAAGAAGGATTCCCACTGGCATGGTCTGAGTCACATGCCCCATTCCTGGGAACCTGTTTCTATGGCCTGGCCAATGGAATATTCTCAGTGGCCAGGCCTGGGTCATAAGCTCACACTGGAACCAGAAAGTAAGGTCAGCCCTACCTGGCCCACATATCCAACAGCAAATCCAAATAATAGTAGCACCAAAAGAAAGAGGAATGGACATTGAGAAGGCCCAAATAGCAGAGGGTCCTCAGCCCTGTGTACTCCCAGGTGTCCTAAGGGCTGCATTACCATTTATTGAGCAGAGGATGGGGGCTCAGAAAAGTTAAATGACTTGCAACTACCTAATGGGATTAGTACAAGCTGACACCCTAACCCAGGCCTTTACGGCTCCCAAACTGAGCTCTTTCTCCAAAAAATGAAAATCAAGAGTTCAAACAATATTCTCTATCACAATAGGATTGTCAGCCAAAGCCTCGTGCAGGAAGTGGGACTTGGGATGTGCCTTGAAGAGAGGGAAAGGAAGACTGTCCAGAGGGAAGGTGAGGCCTGGAGCCTGAAGAGGCATGGTTCTCTCTTTGGTTGAGGCACAAGTTTCTCTCAGGGCGTGGTGAGAAGGGTGGTTGGAACTATGGCTGAAGTCAGCTGTAAGGCCTTGAGAATCTTCTGTTTCCCATGGGCTCTGGGAGCCATTGAAGACTTATGAGCCAGAGAGAGACTTGCCCCTTGATCAGCTCACGGGGCATGTCTAAGGGTCCTTCAGGAAGCAGCAGCAGTGAAGGTGGAGGAAGGATTAGAGGCGCAAGGCTTGGGCAGGAAGGCCCTGAGGAGATATTGCCACAGTCCAGGTAAGCAGTGATAAGGACCACCTAGGGCTGGAGAAGAGGGAAGGGTGACTCCATCCACCTCCCTCCCTAACTAGCCCCAAGCCCAACTCTGTCTCAATGTGGCCCCCACCCCTACCCCATTATGGCCTTGCCTGGTGACACCAGCTTTAAAAGATGGGTTCAAGGACCATCTGGGACTTCCCTCACACTCATGTCTGGCCTTGGCCCTCAAAAACCCCTCTGGGCAAACTTCTCATGACGAGTGTATGGGCAGACCTCCTTCGTGGGCGAATCATCACATCCCGACTGGTTACAGTTCTGCTGCCAAAGGCCTTTCCACAAAGAGGGAGAACGATGAGGCCAGCCCTGGGGCCAGGGGGCTTGGGGGCAGCTGCACCCCAAAGCCCCAGTGGATGGTGGTCTCAGGAGGGGTGCACTTTGCAGTGGGCTCCTTAGCCTGCCCTCTGCAGTGAGGCATGCAAGCAGGGGGATTCCTCTCGCTGCACCAGGGCCCACAGCTAAGGCTGGAAGCCAGCAGGCTGCTGGGAAAACACCCAGGGGCCTGGCCTGGGAAGGGGGCCGTAGGGGTCCTTAAGAGGTGGGTGAGAGTTGGGGCTCCACAAGTCTTTGGCGAGTGAGACAGAGCATGACAGGACAGGAAGGAGATTCCCACTGGCCCAGGAAACAGGCTGCAGTGTCCCTGCAGGAGGCAGGGGAAGGGGAGGCTTGAAGGCTCCATTCTCTGGTGTTACCTAAGTCTGTGGAGACTGTCTCAGGCCAAGTCTGGGAATATGCGGCCCCCCTCTCCCCAGGAGTTCCAGAGGAGATGGAATGACTCTCTTCTCCACTGGGTCCCCTAACTCTTCCAGTGACTCAGTATGGGGTGAACCTTGCACACCTTTCCTCTCCCCCCTGCGGGAGGAATCCTCCTGGCATTTGACAGAAGGGGAAGTGTGTGGGCAACCCTGGGATTTCTCAGTGACCATTTCCAGGCCTCTTCCCCGGGGCACTTGCTGCTCTGGCTGCTGGGAAGTAGCCCCTGGGAGGGGGCACACTCGCATCAGAGGGAAGGTCCCTCATGTCTCAGTGACCTGGCTTTTTCCCAGAGTTCTCACTGGTGCCAGAAAGGGCCATGTCTGGTGCTCCCCCCCTTCTCCTGGGACAGCGCAGAGCCTGGCTTCCGCACAGCGGTTCTGCCTCCCCAGGCCCCAGGCCCTGCAAGTCCTGGAGGTGGGCATGAAATTGATGATGAGACCCCGAGTTCCTCAGAGAGCAATTCAAGAACATGGGGTAGGGAGGGGGAAACTCTGACCAAAGCCTGTGTATTTACAAAGTTTAAACCAGAAAAATCTCTTCGTGCGAAGGGCTGATATGCTCACTTTTATCAGAAAAGGAGAGCTTGATACCAGCAGCGTTATGTTTTGGATAAGACTGGCAGGAAGTCGTGTTCAGATGCAGTAAGCACCCTCGGCCCAACGTTCTGGAACAACTCTCTCCTCCTCATATCTAGCTTATGTTTTTAAATCCCTACATTAGCAGTGCCTGGGTGGCTCATGTCGTTTAAGTGTCCGGCTTCGGCTCAGGTCATGATCTCACGGTTCGTGGATTTGAGCCCCGCGTTGGGCTCTGTGCTGACAGCTCGGAGCCTGGAGCCTGCTTCCGATTCTGTGTCTCCCTCTCTCTCTGCCCCTCCCCTGTTCGCACTCTCTCTGCCTCTCAAAAATGAATACATGTTAAGAGAAATTTAAAAAGAAGTAAAAATAAAACCCTACTTTAAAGGCCTATTATATCTGTCATTGCCATTGTGAGTCATCTCAAATCTTTTTAGAAACAGAAAGGATAGAATAAGTGAATGAATGAGTGCATGAATGAATGCTAGCATTTACTGAGTACTCATGTGCCAGGCCCAGTCCAAGCACATTATTGTATCCATGTGTTGAAGCCTCCCGACAACCCTGTGAGAAGATTTGTTAGCATCCTCATTTCATTGCCAGGGGACAAAAGCACAACGAGAGTAAAAGTTTAGCCCAGGTCCCGCAGGCTGCCGGCCTCCCTCACCCTCCCTACTGGCTGCCTCCGGGAATGAGTGCGTGAGAAAAGCCCACAAGTGCCAAGGAAGAGGAGGGAAACCGGTGGTGGTGCTGGTGCTAGAGGGTCAGGGCTGATGCTGGTGCCTATGGGGTGAGGCGTTTGGGGAAGGGGTGCTGAGGAGTCCTCAGCTGGTGGCTTCCGGCTCTTCTATGAGAGGGTTCCTTTAGTCCCTGAGGCAGCTGGTGCGATGGGAAGCTCCTGGTCCCTGGCTGGCTTGTGGCCTTGGAGAAGTCTCTTGCCCTACCTTGGCCTTGCTTTGCTCATTTGGGAACCAGTCAATGGGATCTGGGAGTTTGGGTGGCTCTGCTGCTGCTAGAGTACAAAAGCTCGGAGGGTCAGGCAACTGGGCCCCAGTGAGTCTCAGAGGACGTGGGAAGTCAGGGTGGAAGGGCCCCAAGCTCTGGCAGCTCTTGGGGCTAGGAGCCGGGCGCGGGCCCAGTCCAAACCCTCTGGCCTCCCCAAGAACAGCTGAGGCTGAACCAGGCTGGGAAGAAACTCAGAGACCACCCGGCCTGACCTTTCACCTTATGGACAAGGAAACTGAGGCTGAACCAGGCTGGGAAGAAACTCAGAGACCACCCGGCCTGACCTTTCACCTTATGGACAAGGAAACTGAGGCTGGGAAGGAGAGAGAAGGCCGGAGCCCGCTTGCCTGCCTGCCTCTCTGCTCCCCCTTCTCACTGCCTACTGCTCTCCTTCCTTAAAGTCCCAGCCACCAGGCAAGAGGGACCCCCCCACCCCCCAGAGCATCTGGTGGGCCAGCAGCATCGCTAGTGGGTCCCTCAGGGCTTTGTGTTGTTCTCCGCCATGAGTCAGAAAACCCTCATTGTGACACCAACCCAGTGAACTATGACTTTTGGGGTCAAGCAGTTGCTTATGACTAATCTTCACACACAAGGTGCCGCGTTGGCCCTGGGAAAGTGGCAAAAGAGGCCAACTTTCTTTGGAAGCCTCCCCTGGCCCCCCAGGGCCCTCCCTCCACTCCATACCCACATACCAGTGCTTCCCTGAACCCCAAGCTTGCCCTCTGCTTACAGCTGGTGACATCTGGGAAAGCCACTGATGGGAATTCGTCATAGGCCGGGTACAGCAGTGTGGTGAGGGGAAACCCCCAAGCAGAGAGAGGACAACCTGCCTTCTTGTTCCTGCGCTGCCGTGTGGCCGTGAGCAAATCCTTTCCTCTCTCTGGTCTCCGTTTTCTGCTCTGTGAAATGAGAGGCTTGTGCAGGGTTTCTCTCTGTTTCTCTGCACCCTGAGAGGATTACAAGGTGCTGCCTCTCCATGGGGGACCCGCATCATAAAGAAAAGAACCAGAAAGGGCAAGCGTTAGCCCAAACAGTTGGTGCGCCAGTGAGAGCCGTCAGGCATCAGGAGGCCTGTGGCGGGGAGGACTCGGGCCCACAACCCGCACTGAATCAATCCGGCAGGCTCTGTAGGCCTTCAGAGCAGGTTGCTGAGCTGAGGGGCCAGGGCCTGGGGCAGGTCAGTGCACACGGACACTCTTGGCTGTAGGATCAAGGATCTCACCCAGCCCCGTGGGCAACACAACTACCCTTACAGTCCCCCCGGGGACACACAGAGAATTTCCTTCAGGCACCCCCACCCCCACCAACTCATGCAGCCCTTAATTCCTGAGAGAATCAAGGCTTCTCCTGGTCTCCACAGACGGCTCTCTGCCCTCATTCAAGCCGTCCACTGGCCCTGCCTATACCCCCTCCAGCCCCACCCACCAGTGCCCAGACCTATGCTGGAGCCGTTTCCTCAGAGGAAACTGCTCAAAGCATTGACAAAATAATGGCATGGGACTGACGAATAGGGTTCACCTTAGGAAATCCCGTAACTGTGAGTCAGGACATTGGGTAGATGAGGAAACGAAGGCTTGCAGAGGGTAAGGGGTTTCCTCCAGGTCACAGTAGGTGGGGTTGGGGCTTAAACCAGGACCTCGGGGCAGACAAACACCCAGCCTGTTGGCCCAGAAGCTTTGTGGTTGTGAGGTTACAAGTACAGAGCAGAGGCCCACCAGCCTCCTCTTCCTCATCTGTACGTGGGGATCAGGCTACCCTGGTGGGGGCTCGTCTCAGGCCGTGCTGTTGAGGAGCTAATCAGGGTAAGGGACCCACGTTGATGGTACTTATCATCAATATTGTTGTCATTTATGACGACTACTGCAGTAAACGTGACCCTCAGAACGTCGGGTGCCAAGCCCAGGACCTCATGAAAGGCGAGCAGAGCAGCCCCACCCAGCAGGTGACCTCCCCACAGGACCCAGGAAACCGCCCTGCCTGGGCTCTGACGTTCGTCCTGACTGGGAGCCCTCTTCTTTCTCGTGGTTCTGTGTTTGAAAATCTCCCTCTGTCTTCCCAGCCACCCTCTGACCAGAAAGGTCCAGGCTCTCTGCCCCTCTGTGCACAAGAGTGACTTTTGCTGAAAAGCAAACATCACTGGGGCACCCGGCCTCGTGGTTTCAGGCTGTGTGGTTTACCTCATGACGTCATCTTCCTTCCTCCAGATAAACCAGAAAAGACTTCACTGCTCCAAGTGTCACAGGTCCTGGGGGAAATGGTGGTGCCTGCCTCAACTCGTCATTCATTTGAAGGTTAATAGAGGGCAGCGGGGTGGTGGCTCCAGCCGGGAAGGCATCCGCAGGGTGCCCAGGCTCAGGGTGACCTGGGCTGGCTGAAGGGGGTCTTCTGGCACCTCTCACAGGCCTTTGGTTAGTGTTGGCTCAGGCAGGGCTTTCTAAACATGGCAATCAGGCAGAGGTCAGGAGCTGGACCTCATGGGTCCCACGTGACACAGCACCCACCTCCAAGCCACTATCCACACAGAGCGGGAAGACAGAGCAGACCCCCTTGCTCAGATCAGGGCAATGCCCCCTCCCCAGTCTCTTTTGCTGCCAGCCAAAAAGGGGTGGGTTGTGCCAGGGCTGAGGGACGGGGAAGGGCCAGCTCATGTCTGTCCCAGGCTCTGTGCTTTATTATCTCATTTAAGGTTCCAACAACTCTTTGAAGTAGGTAATTCATAGAGTGCTCAGTTGACCACTGACAGACCCAAGGCTCAAAGACATTTGGGATTTGCCTGAGGCCCCAGTTAGCAACAGGTCTGGCATGTGGTTGGTGTTCAGGAATGTTTGTTACATAGAAAGAAGCCAAGATGCTACCTTTTCTCAGAGAAGCAGGCATCTCAGGGCGCACAGGACAAGGCTGTTTCTGTCCTGAGGGTGCTGCCACCGAGGGGCCCTGACTGGGCCTCCTCAGGGGCTCGGACGCCAGGCTGGGGCTGTGGATGGCCAGCGCATCACAGGCCTGTCTCAATCCAGATGCATCCCCTGCTGGGGAACGTGATGGCCCTTCTGCCTTCACAGTGGGGCCCGTTTCCTTCGACTTGATCCAAATTCATACCAGGCCTCTCCCCTGTGCCAAGCATGCTCACTCTTCGGGGCCCTTTGGGGAACACAGAGCCTGGCCAGAGGGGAGAGAAAACAGGGACAAAAAGACAGGGCTCCTGTCCTCAGGGAACCTATACTCTCTTCAGGAATGACAGGAACAATGGCCACTCCCTCCCTGCCCCCCTCCCCGTTCTCAATCACCATATTTATCCAGCATTACCACGTACCAAGCCCCGTACAAAGCATGTCACACACGTCTCCTTAAATGCCTGTTAAAAACAACCTGTGAAGTGGCCAGTGTTCCCGTTTTATAGGGGAGGCCACTGAGTTTTCGTCTCTTGCTCAAAGTGACGAGCAAGGAAGCCACAGAGCTGGGATTTGAATCTGGGCCTGTCAGCCTCTAGGACTGTGGTCCTGACCACAGAACACCAATAACTCGAACCCAAGGCAGAAGGATGCACATTCCACACAACCGTGTCGAGTGTGCAGAGAAAGGGTGCAGGAGAGCCAGGGCCCTGTGGAAGGTGGGCGGTGGTTAGATGGGCAGGGACAGGGCAAAGGGCACCAGTCCCAGCCAGGGTTCAGGGGTGGGGCTCACAGAGCACGCAAGACTCACGAGAAGCAGCCAATAGTTCCTTTGGGACAGAGCCTGGGCCCTTGGGAAGGGGGTGCTTTGGGAAACAGAGATCAAGGGCAAGTTGGTGCTGGGCGAGAGCTTCTACCTTAGCTCAGCCTTGGGCTCCTTGCAGAAGGCTGTGTCCATGAGGTCAAAGGCCAGTTCAGGCGGGAGCTTCTTTGCCACCGTGCCCCCTCCTCTGCTCTCTACATCAACCTCGCACCCTTCCCTGTGGTCCGGATGCCTTCCTGTATCAGCTGTGGAGACCAAGCAGTTCCAGAGAGGCCTGAGCAGCTCAAGACAGTTGGGTTTGTGGGTGGAGCCTGAGACCTGGAGAGTGATCCGAACTGATAGAGCCCGTGTGGGTGGTCTCCCATAGGGCCTGGGAGGGAGCCAGCCAGGCTGGCTGTGTCCTTGGCCTGGACGCCTGCAACTCACTTAGAATTGGCTTGCTGTCCCCGTTGCATGCTGGGCTGGTTATAGTGCCTCCAGAGGCCCCAGACACTGTCCCCAAAGCCATCGCCGGTCATCACGAGGCACTCCTAGGTGGCCTGCCCACTCTGCGTGTGCCCCCTGTGGTGGTGGTGGGACCTTGCTGCTCTCCTGGGCTCCATTCTGCGGTTAGAATTCTCGCAGCTGCTCTCGGCCTCTGGCCTCACCTCCCTCTTCTCTCACCCACCCATCTTCTGCTCCTCTACCATCAGGAGGTGGGCCTCAGCTAAGTGGCTCTCTGGGGCCCCAGGGTAGAGCCTGGACTGCCTGGCTGGAGTCCTGAGCTGGACTGCCAGGCCCGAGGGTGGCTCAGAGGTGGAGAAGGGGCCGAGCCAAGGCACCGGGGACAGTTTCCGAGCCCAGTTCCCCCTTGCTCACGCTCCTGGCAGGAGGCCCAGGCTCAGAGCCGGCCTCACAGGCTGATTCGTGACTGAGAAACTGCCTCCTGGGCCCTGTTCTGGGTGGGAGGGGCCTGGGAAAGCCAAGTTGCTGGGCCTTCATGGCCCTGTGGGGCCAGACCAGGCTGTGTGTGGCGGATCAGGAGGCCCGGGGAAAGCCATTTTCTTCATTAAGCATCTGGGTGGAGGTTGCAGGAATCAGCAGGAATGCCTTTCCAATTATCCAGACTCGGGCTGGTGGCCGGGCCTCGGGGGAAGCAGGTTTGCCTCCCTCAGTCCTTTCGAATGCTTCTTGCTCTTCCTTCTGGCACGGTAATTAATCAGGGCTGCTCAGGGGCGGTGGGGGGCATTTTCCATACCGCCCGCCACCCACTTGTCCGCTGCTGCCCCTGGCTTTGGAACCTGGGATGAGCAGGGTCCCAGGATACAGTCGGCATCCCTGCTCTGGGCCAGCTCACAAGCCAAGCATGGGTAACACAGGAGCCAGAGGGTGGCCATCGTGCCTTGTGCATCACGGCTGCCATGGCTGCGGTGACACCCCTAGTGGCCAAGATGGCCGCCAATGACCAGCCCTGTGACAGCTCTGAAAGCCATCCCACCCAGGTGCTCTGCATCCTGGCAGGACCGCTGCCTGAGATCTGCTCTCAAAGAGCAGGACCCCCAGCTGCGGAGCCCCGGTCCCCGGGCACTGCTCTCTGCTCCACTGTCCCATCTCTCAACCTGGGAGCCCTGGTGGCTGGGCCTGGTCCGTTCACCTCAGCGCCCTCCAAAGTGGGAAGCCTACAGACGGGCTAAGTGTCTGTTGTCTTTGCCAATTGTGGCCCTGGGCTGGACAAGACGAGGGCGGAGTGGGCAGTGCCACGGGCCACAATGGGGGGGGGTGGTAGGGAGTATGCGGCCAGTAGGCAGAATTTGGAGGGGAAACAAATCAGAGGGGTGAACGGTTGGATGTGGGGATTAGAGAGAGTGTTGGGTTGTGTCTCCGGCAACTTGGGGTGCCATCAGCTTGGGCCTGTGCTTTTACTTTCTGGCTGCGAAGGATCCCCAACCCTGTCCACTTCCAAGGTGGGAGGCGTGAGCTCATGTCTGCCTGTCTGTTCCCACCGCTCTAGAAACTCACACTCTCTCTGCTTGTAATGAGAATCATGAAAAAGCCCAAACACACGAAAGGGAGAACAAAAGAGTATCACAACCCCCAAGGAACCCACCACGCAGCCTCCACACTCATCAGCATTTTCTAATCTTTCCTGCTTCCCATCCCCCACCTTTCTTTGCATTTTAAAACAATACCAGACATCAGACAACTTTTCCTATAAATACTTCAGTTTTTATCTCCAACAGATTGAGTTTGTCTGTTTTACATAACCACAACACCACCGCATCTTAGCAACTGTTGGTAAAAGTTAACGGTGATTTCTTGGTGTCACATAAAACCCCGCTCGGGCTCCCCTTTCGCTGGTGGCCTCACCTTTCTGGCGTCAGCACACTGATTCCTAGGACAGGGGAGCTTGTCACAGCAGGTCACATCATGGCGTTCGGGTTAGCTCAGCTCAGCAAGCTCTTCTTAAAGTTCTCAGCCCTGTGTCAGGGCCCGGGCTACAGAGGTGACAGAGATAGGCCCTGTCCCAGAAGCCTCCACAGGGCCACTGCCAGGAGGAGTCTTCTAGACCAGCCTGGATCCAGGAAGACATGAAATCCTCTCCTTCCTCCCAGCATCCTTGGAATCAACTCAGGGGGCTCGGAGGCCTTCTAACAGGGCCCATGCCCTCCCCTGCTCCCTTCTTCCCCATCTACCCCTTGTCTCCAAGTGCCCTATGCACCAGCCTGCTGGAGTGACCAAACCTGTCTTGTGGCCCGGAATGTCCTTTGTTCTTCCTTCGCCCAGGCTCCTGCTCAGTGCCTCTTCTGTGACAGCCCGGGGTCACTCCCGTGTTCCCAGCATCAACTCCCATGCCTGCTGTGACGACTGTTTTGTGCGTCTGGGGTTTCCCAAAGGGCAGGGCTGTGTCTCTAGTGTTTTGTGCACAGCCAGCCCTCTGCACTGGGGTATTCTGTATGTTTGTTGTATGACCTGGGTGTGCAAGTGAAGGAGTGAATTCGAAGAAGAACCAGTCGCTGGAAGACTGGAGAAACAGCTGGGAACACATGGGAATGGGGGGGGTGCTCTCCCAGAGCCCTCCATCCGTCTTCAGTGAGTGTTGGGGCCACTTCCCTCCCAGTGCAGAAGAGGATCTCCTGCCCCTTCGCATCAGTGAGGCCTGAGCTGTCTAGTGTCCCGTGTCACTGGCTCTCTCAACCCCTCAGGGCAGTTTCCCTCCCCCCGGGCAGGCTGGGAACAGGCCTGGAGAGCTCAGTGCATGCCTAGACCCTGCGCCTGCTGGTGGGGTCTGTTTGCACATGGTCATCTGGTTTCAATCCAGTGAAATCTTAAAACTTTCCACGGGAACTTCTTTTATTTTGAACTCTTCCCGGCTGGGGTGGACAGACTAACCCCGAGGCCGCTGTGAGCTCCTGAGCAGCGGCTGGGGGCGTCGCTGACGTCAGCATGTCAACCCTGGCACTACACTACTAAACTGTGTCACTTTGGCAAAGTTACCAAACCTCCCAGGCTTTGGTTTCTTCATCTATAAAATGGAAATAAGTTGAGTTGTTGGGATTACGTGAGTCAATACCCGTGAAGTGCTTAGCACAGTGTCTGGAATATTGCAACGCTTCTGCTAAGCAATGGTTAGTACACAGTTGTTAATTTCTTATCTGAAACCTTTGGCCTTTTGCGTCTCAGAGCTTATGTTTATATGTCTTTGAATTTTTAGAAAGGTAACACGCATGTTCCAAGAACACGTGTAATCCAGTAAGGTCATGGCAGTGTGCTGTGATCAAAGGCATTAGCAGTTCCCTGTTAACAGCTACGAGTATTCACTCTAAGTGGGAAGAGGAAAGCCCACAAGGCAGCCTCATGTTTGATCATGCCCCATTTTGCTGCTGAATTAAGTTACTTAAACATTTTGGAGTTTTTAGTACTTTGGGCAGTTGAGAATTGCGGACAAGGAACTGGGGAGCCAGTTTATTATGCTGATTAGCTTAGGAGGAAGAGCGGAAATGTTTCCCATGGTGGTGGGGGGGCTCTGGTGCCAAGGTGAGCCCGCGGTGGAGACGGGTGGCTAGGCTCCTCCTCCCACTCCGCCCTGGAAAGTGTCCCTGGCAGGCAGGACGACCAGATACCTGGCACCTTTGTATGAATTAGAATAGGGCAGGCTCCTCGCAGCTTCAGCACGTGGAGATGAGGTTCGGCAACTAGGTGGCTCAATGCAAGAAAGGCAGCTTTCCTCCGGGTAGGCCGATGCCACACCAGCAAAGCAGCAGCCTCACAGGGTGGTCCCACAGCTGATGGGCAGCTGGCATCCTCCTGACCCCATGCAGATGTGCTCCGAAGGCCTATGTCCAAGAGGTCACAAAGAACATAGCTGCCCCATGGCACAGAGCAGTGGAAGGGACTCCTTCAGATCAGGGTGTCTCTCTAGAGGCACCGGAGGTGGATTTCTGGCCCATCTGCCCCTCCCCGCCACCCCCTTACCCTGCCAACTTGTGCGACTTGGGCCAAGAGTCACAGGCTCCGGGTTGTGTGGGGAAGAGGGAATGAACTCCTTTCATCTCAGAATCTGAGTGAGAATCTTGGGCTGACATCCCCGCAGGGTCATCAAGCCCCTAGAGGTGGGAGCAATGCTCTGGACATTTGCACAGAGTGTTAGCATTTCCAAATCCCTTCCACAGACTCCAATCTGACATTCCCAAGGATCGTTCATTACCCATCTTGTGTCGCAATAAAACCAGGTTCAGAGGTGAAGTGACTGGCCCAAGGTCACACAGCAGCATTTGGCAGAGCCCATATTTCCTGCCTGTTTAGGGCTTTCCGTGACACACCTCACCTCTGGGCTCCCACCTTGCAGTTCGTCTGTGACCTGGGTGCTGGGGGCAAATTCCTGGCCAAAGACAGGTGTTAGCGAAGAGTTGGGCCCCAGCCTGGGCGGGACCTGGCCCCTGGGTCCTGGCCACACTGGCGGGCGAGGCATCCTCTATCTGCTCCACATCTGGCTAGGGAAATACCCCTTCCTGGGTGCCTGAGGGTTAAACACAACACCTCAGCTAATAATAAAACATAAAGAGCAAACAAGACAACAGCAGGGGTGGATTAAGGAGATTAATGCTTATAAAAGTGCTTTGAGCCCCTGGAAGAAAGGAGACACCAAACATGAAGCTTCATGTCCTAGCCTTTGGTCACTGGTCACTGTCAGGTGGCCAGGGAGGCTCTGAGACTCACAGTGGAGAAGGGAGGGGAAGGGCAGGGGGAAAAGTGAGAGAGAGGAGGAGATGGAGGGGGTGTCCAGGCAAACGAGGCAGAAGATGATCACCTGTCATGTCCATAGCTTGTGGCCTCCTGTGAGCAAGAGGGGTGGCCGTTAGCACAAGTGACTTGTCACCCAGCCAGAAAAGTAGGAGGAGGTCAGCTCTGGCCCAAGAATATGGCATCTTGCTGGCCTCTGGGCCCTGGAACACGATGCACAGACGGCAGGGTGAGGAGGCTCTTGGGTTCCCGGGGACTCAGGGTCAGGCCACGGTCCTGGGAGGCGAGCCCTGGCCCACTGTGGCCAACAGGGGTGGCCACCCCCCATGTAGGGTAAGGGCGGCCCCCGGGGCGGGTGGGGGGAGGGCTCCGCACGGGCCAGGGCCAAGGACCAGAAGCCCAGAGTAGGTGCCAGTGGCCCTCCCAGGAATGAGCACAATGTGAGGAAACAGTCCTGGGGGCCAGACCAGCCTCTGGAAACAAAAACAGAATCTCAGCTCCCGGGCCAGGTGGGAGGAAAGAGGAAGTCAGCCCAGAGCAAGGCTGGCGCTCTAGGTGCCAAAGCTTCCCCCGCCCCCCACTGTAAGCCAGGGGGCTCTCCGGCAGTCTGCACTGCGGCCACTGCCCCAGCTGTCAAGGGATCTTTTCCAGAACTGGGGCAGGTGGGCCTGTGAGCGGACTGTAAAAAGATGCTCCATCTGGGCAGCTGTAGTCCCAGGCACAGGGTTGCTGAGTAGACAGGGGCTGGGGCTACACTTTAACCCCATCCCCCTTCCTCACTGTACAGGGTGACCCCAACCTGGGCGGTCCCCTGCAAATCTAGGACCCTTCTGTTGTCATGGGCCCTCTGAGGTCTTCCTTCCCACCTCACCCCCCTCAACTGGTCGGAGGCAGAAGAAAAAACACTGATTTGGGAATCAGATCAGGTTTTTAGCCTCATTCTGGATCCCTGTCCCTCTCTGGGCCTCAGTTTGCCCACCTATATTAGCATTGGACCACATGGTCTTGATGGCCCTTCGAAGCCTGAACATTGGGTGGCCCGCTGATAAGTGCCAGAGTAAAGGTTGCCCATTGCCCCGGGGTAAGGCTCTCTGCCACCTACCTTTCCCACAGAGTGGCAGGAGCAGAGGCCCAGGGGTCTGAGCACTGGCGGGGAGAGAGGCAAGAAGGGGGGTTGAAGGTGTGGGGAGTGTGGGAAGGGCTGGGCTACAAGCCAGACCCACTGCCTGGGTCTCCTGTGCCCCAGGGAGATGCTTCAGAGAGGGCTTATGCTGTGGGGCCCCTTCCCAGAGGGGACAACAGCCCTGGATCGTGTGGGTGTCACCCAAACCCTCCCCATTCAGCTCCTCTCCTCTTGCGCTCAGACCCGTCCCCTTCACATACTCCTAACCTGTGGCCTGTGAGAGGGAGCCACGCATCCTCAAGTTGGGGGGCTGCAGATCCAAGTTCTACTAGTGCCTATTATGAGCCGGGTAGTCACCCTTTGGGGGCTCCCATTGTCTTGCCTGTGAAGGGGGGATTAAAACTTTTGCCTCTTAGGGTTGATATGAGGGCCAGGGTCTGACCCCAGGGCTGGCACAGAGGAGAACACTCACCAGACGGGACCCGCCACCATCATCCCGCCGCTTGGCCAGGAGCCGTTCCTTAGGGCCGCTGATTCCCCCGCCATTCTCTGCACCTGGGATGCTCTTCCTGGCTCTGCCAGTCAGAGACCGTGGGGCAGGCGGCTGCCACCTCTCCCAACTAACATTTTCCGATCCCCAAGCTGGACTGTGGCTCGAGAGCCCCTTTTACCTCCACCATAGACACTCCGTCTTTCAGAGTCTTTCAGAACATCCTTGAAACATGGTTGTTTCTCTTCGTGTGGGCGTTAGAGACAGGCTGGGCGGGAGGCCTCTTGGAGGTGATTTCTCACAGAGGCTGGCACATAGTAGGTATTCTAGAAGAGAACGTGGAATGCCCGAACACTGGGCCCTTCACAGGGGAAGCTCAGGGAAACCCGGCCGAGGGGCTGGGCCTGTGGATGGTGCTCTGGCCCCGAGCGCACCGGCCAGCGGCCAGGTCAGCCGCCCAGGCTGTGGCCGGGCTATACCTGTGGTGGGCTGAGGGCTCCTTAATGACAGTAATAATAGTAATAGCAGCTCCCATCCGTCGCTGCTTATTATATCGCAGACATGTTACGTCCATTACTCGCCAGATCGGCATAACCAGCCTGTTAAGTAGGTGCCATTATCATCCCATTCTATGGACAAACTGAGGTTCAGAGAGGTGAAGGTCGGGTAGCTACTAAGTAGCTTAGTGAGGATTTTTATTTCCGGTTCCAGACCCGAGCTCATAGCCCCAGATAGGGGTGGGGGGAGGTTCTGGGCTGTGTTCAGGCCCCATCAGCCCTGGCTGGTAGGAGTCTGGCAGGGGAGGGCCTCCTTCAGCCTTCTCTGAGGCGCTGACACCTTCCCTTTGGTCTCGGGGCTCCTCCCACCTCCACGCCCACACGTCTGGACAGACAGAGGTTTCAGGCTCTCCCTGGGGCCCCCACCCAGGCCTGCCCCGATGCCACCTCCCCAGGCTGCTTCCATTACCAGGGCCTAAGGCCACGTGGTGAAGGCAGGACTCTGATCCTCGCTGCTCCCTGCTGCATCCTGAGCATCAGTACCCCTGTTTCTCATGCTCTGTGCCCACTGGTATCAAAACTCGAGGGGCTGGTTCTAGTTCATCGCTTTCCAGAGCTGCCTCCTGCCTCAGGGCCCTCCCCCCGCCCCCCCCACCTGAGGGGATGATTCCTTCACAAGGTCCACTTTAGGCTGTCTCTACCTTTTGACCTCCAGCCACCACTCCGATGAACCTCCTTAAATATCACTTTGATCCTCTCCCTCTCCTGCTCACAAGCCTTCAAGAGCTCCCTCTTCCCTCAGCAGCTAGACACCTCACTTCCTGGGAAGGCCTTCCTAAGCTGACCGTTTCTATGACTGTCTGACTTCTCCTCACACCCCACCTCAGCTCAGCCTGGAGGCCCACCACCGTCCTCATGGTCTTACCTACTCTCAGGGCTTCCTCGTCCCCGGCCAGAATATTCTAGCACACTCTCCCATTTTCCACTGCATGAACTGGTCTATTACCATTCTTATTTTTTCCTTATCATTTGCTAATTGATTGCCCCGTGTTAGTCTTACCCAAGTGCCTTTCCGCTAGTAGGTTTAAGTAATTATTTGTGGAATATATTTATAATAGGGAAACCCATGAGATAATTGAAATTACCGAAAAGAAGGGAAGTGGCATGCAAACCATGGAGAAATATGAGGTAGATCTTCCCAAGATGGCTGTGAAGACCATGGCAAGATGGCCAGTACTTGGGAAATAATGTGAAGTAAAAAGCAAAACCAGATGCAAAATTGTTTTATGTTGTTTTTGAACATGTTACAGCTGAATGGCTGGGATGCCATTTCCCATCAGAGACTCGGCACACGGTATGTGTTGCCTGCTGTAAAACACACGCTAAATGCGGTTAGGTCAGAAGCAGGGGCTGTGGGTCATTTCTGTGCTTTGCTCCTCTCAAAATGGAAAAGAGACATCAATATGAGCAGTTTTAATGGGAATGACGGGGAGGTTTGGCTAGGACACCTGTCCAGGTGCCCGCCTGCTGGGTCATACCCACCTCAGAAGGATCCGGGATCCAAATAGCAGAGCTTTCAGGCAGGACTCATCGGGGCGCTTCTCAAGCACCCCACGGGACCCCGTTTGCCCGCCTTGGGTCCTCTAGAACTGAATGGGAGGAGCAGGTGGCCAGCCGCTCTTCTCGCCTCCACCTTGCAGGTCAGCACAGCTCCAGGGGCAGGCGGAGGGCCGGGGAGTGTAGGCAGCATGGGCACTAGCACCCATTTCCACCACGTCCTTGGGGGACCCTCCCCCCGGACCCCTGCCTGACAGCAACGGGGACTCTGCGTTAGGTGGTGGCAGGGCAGACAGCTCATACTTGCCTCCCCCAAGCCCTTCTGCCTCATTCTCACGAGCAGCCTGTGAGGAGGGTTCAGGTTGCACAGATGAGGGACAGTTAACACCCCACGTTGGTCAGAGGGCGGCCAGCCAGGGCTCAGCCCTGCCTTCCTGCTTCACGATCTTCNTTCTGGAAGCTCTGGGGTCAGCGACCGGGTCCACTTGGGGCGGGTGGGGGGAGGGGGTTCCCCAGGGACCTGAGGCAAGCCCACACTGGGGCCTGGGAAAGAAGCTGGGAGGGGAAGGGAGGGGAAGGGAGGGGAAGGCGGACGAGCACATCTTGACCCTTTCGCTTGCCTCCTTCGGGTCTTCCCTGAGCGCCCTGGCTAAAGTGNGCTGGCAGAGGCGTGACCGCTGGCCCCAGGAGTGGCCAAAACACAGCGGCATCTACATGCCTGTAAGGCAGGGGCAAAAAGGATTGTTTTTTTTNGGAGGGGAAGGCGGACGAGCACATCTTGACCCTTTCGCTTGCCTCCTTCGGGTCTTCCCTGAGCGCCCTGGCTAAAGTGCACCCCCCTCCCTGCTTCACACTCACTGCACCTTACACTCCACAGGGTACTTACTGTGTGCCTTGTTTGTGCTCTCTCTCCACTGTGGGAATGGAAGCTCCACAAAGGCAGGCGTCCTTATGCCTTACTCACTGCCACCACCTCCGGGGCCTAGGACAGTGCCTGGCACTAAGTAGGGGCTCAGTAAATAGCTGAACGCATGTGAACTAGGCATCATGTTCTCAGCCCAGCGGCAGACCCCACCAGGAAGCCCAACCGCCAGAACGAGGCAAAGGGAAAAAATATTTTGGGGGGCAAGAGACTGAATCGGTGCCCAGCTGCCTCCTCCTCTAGGAAGCCCTCCCAGATTCGCCTGGACCGGCAGTAAGTGGTGTGGATCTGCCTCTCTTGGGAGCAGTGGGGGTGTGTACTCACCTTATCTTTCTGGCTCTTTGGGGGCAGGGTTGATCTTATCATCTGTAGAGTCCCAATGCCGGGAAGAGAGAGGGTGCTCAACAGATGTCTGTCAAATGCCTAAGTGGGATTCAATCCCTGCTTCTCCCTGGGAGTGGCTCCCACCTCCAGGCACACAGAAAGTGCTTAATAAATGCATGGAACGGGCGGAGGCCCGCCTGGTTCCGTACTGCTGTTCTGCTGGTTTCCATCTGTTCGGTCTGGCCTCACCTGTTTGAGCCTGGACTCGTGGGCTCACCTGCATCCTGTTTGCTCTAGGCCCGTCTTGGTCAAGGCCTTCTGGCTTAGGTTGCCTCCGGTGTCTCTTCCTGCAGCTCTGCAGGCCTGGCCACCCCTCCATGGGTGCGGGACACGCAAGGTTTCTGGATGATGCTACTCTCTCCAGCCCTGGAAACCTGCTTCTCACTCTCAGGGCTGCGGGTCAAGACCGGGGTAGCTCACGTGCGGGCACGCGGGAGACAGAGGCGCGGAGGAGCGTCTCCACAGCTGCGGATGGGTAACGCTGGGCCTTCTTCTCCAGCTAAGCCCGGAACGCTCCGCGGCCCTCAGCCCGGGGCCTGGCCTCGGCAGACCAGGCTTGCTCACTAGGGGCCTAGAAAACAGTAACGGGGGTCCGGGGCTGATAGTCAAGATTTTAAGGAAGGCTAATGTTTATCGCATGTTTACCAGAGAGGAGGAACCCCGGGCTAATAAAGTGTTCTAGTTTTGTCTGGAAACATGCCCATTCAGTGAGGTAATTTCCAGTCCCTAGTGCTCTTTGGAATCCCTAGCAAGCAAGTATATGTCATTGGTCAAAAGGGGGGAATAAATGATTCCTTAATGACTGCAGTTTAATAAACAAAACCTTTTGAAAGCAGGGGTCCTGACAGAAGTGAAGAGTTGGGGACAGCAGGCCAAGGTGCTCAGCATGGGCTCACTGAGGGGAGAAGAGGAGGAGGGAGGGGAGGAAGGCGGAAGGAGAGGAGAAGGCAGAGAAGGGGGAGAGGTTGAGGGGGAAGGAGACGATGGGGAGGGGAGGGGAAG